>NW_004949180.1:1078872-1134930 GCF_000317375.1 Microtus ochrogaster
CCCCTAACCCTTTCAAACAATGCCACTCCTTGGTGACCAAGCCTTCACATCTAAGAGCCCTTGGGGACCATGCTTATTCAAACTACCACACATGGTAACATTAAAAATGAGATTCAATCCTAAATGAGCACCTGTGTCCCTCCAAAAGGCACCCGCGGAAACAAACCTAGGTTGTGCGGTAATAGAATTAAAAGGAGGTACCTTTGAGAAGTGAGTAGATCCTGGAATCTCTGTCCTTCTGAATGGAACTAGAGGCCCTCTATGAGATTGGCACCTATTCCCTTCACCTCCCTTCCAACAAATGAAGATGGAGCAAGAATCTACGGTCTCTTGATATGGTACTTCTGAGCCTCCAGCACTGTGAACAATGTGTCTGTGCTGTTCAAAAACTGTCCTGCCTATGGAATCCTAATTACAACAGCCCCAACACACAGTCAATGGGTCATCTTTCCCAACACACTAGAATCATGTCTCTTTAGAACACACAACGTGTTAACAAAGGAAAAGCATATGTAGATAAGTTTAATTCTCAGTTCTGCCAGGAGACGACAGGTCTTCAGGGGGTTTTGCAGCCACACCTTGATCAACCATGACCATGCTTGAAGTGCTTGCAATGGCCAAGTCCATGCCCCAACTCTGATGCCCTTCATCAGGGGATTATTAAGAAGAGCCAGGAGTCCAGCTGCTGGGCAGATGTTGGGAGGTGGGCTGTCCTTGGAATGCTTGCAGTCGTTTTTCTAAGTCACAGTTTTCTAACTCAGCCAAGGTGCCTCTACCCGGAAGACCACACACCTGCTCCCCCTCACACACACACACACACACACACACACACACACACACACACACACTTTTATTTTTGAATGACAAGCCACTAGTTTTTAGACTTCATTGTTGTGACCCTATCAGAGAATACAGAATTCTGCTAGATGATGCAGATGACACCTGGGTATCTAGAAGAACGGAGAATTTCTTAAACGTGGTCCTCATGGCTTCAAGTAGGCAAGGAGTAGTTCCTTTACCGAATAACAAATGACTTTGAGAAGACCCATGTCTTCATTTGCTCACGTGTTGAGTGACACTGTGTGGTAGGCATTGTCCTTGGTACTGGGGATAGCAGGTGGAAGAGGAGGGCGTGATTCTGACCCCTACAGACCAACAAGTCTGCAGAGGTTTGGAGAGAGTTAAGTGGGCATCAGTAACCTGGAGCGAAGGTTGGATGGAGGCTGTGGGAAATGCCAGCAGGGGAATAAGGAACTCAGGCTTGAGAGGGTTAGAAAGACATCGTGGGAGAGGTGCGGCCTGTGTTTTACTGAGAAAAATAAACCAAAATTGAGAGACCAAGAAGAAACTCATATTCTGAGCCAAGGGGACAGGTGAGTCACTCCCATCGAACACACTCACAGCAATACTATGCTTAAAGGCTCTGGCTGCTGTATGCCTTTCATACAAATGGGTGAAGAAAAAAACAGACTTGGCTCTCACAGCGATACACACTAATACATAGTTAAGTAAATCCCCTGGTTGGAAATCAGTAATTCTGAGGACAGGAACCTCTGTGTAGCATAAACAAAACTCCCTTCCTGTGCCGTAATAGCTTAAACATACATTCAGATCCAGGCACGCACCGCAAGCCTCGGCAGTGGGAGGGTAAATAAGAGATTAGTATTTAACTGAAAATGACATGTGTTTGCAATAGATTCTGTGTAATCTTTCTGTTTACATGGGCCATCAGGTTCTCTCAAAGGAAAAACATCAGTGTCTACACTTGTTTCCAAACATCTTAAACACAATACTCCTGTGCCTCCTGTAGGATCTTTCTTAATGACATACAACCCAATGACAGTTCATAACCACGCTTGCAAAACAGAGTTGGGAATATTGAAATGCTAGGTTTACGGTATTTAAAAATAAAGGAGATGGGGAGATAAAGGCCACAGAAATTTTGTTTTTGTTTTGGGAAAAAAAGAATCTAGTTTCTGGTTTGCCTGATTCCTTTGGTGTCTAATTGACTAATCAAACCATCACACGGATCATCACAGAAGCCTTTGTTGTATTAACAAGGATGAAAATGTTTCACAGCAACCTTATCATGGCAACACCAATGACCACCAGCACAGCAAGCAGGAAACCCTGTATAAACTCAGGTGACCTGATCAGTCTATCGCCTCAGTCCAAGAAACCCCAAAGCACAACATTCTCAGTTTTGTTGGCTAAAGGTAAGGTGTAGTTCAGAATTTGCTAGCCATGTACAGTATCCTCTTGGAGGGGGGGGAAGCTTACCAGTAACTCCTTAGTATGGTTAAATTCTCATACACTTATACATGTATGTGCATGAACACACGCATGCACACACATACACACTAAACCATATCCCCGTCTTGTGTATATAATCTTTTAAAGCAGCTAAAATGATACAAAGAGGCAACTCTGTTCCTGGGCTATAGTTCAGAGAATAAATCCCTGAAACACTGGCTGGTGCTCCAAACGTCTACGGGAGGAAGAGTTCTATAGACATTAGGACCCACATGCTTAAGTCTTCCTCTGCCCTCCCTGATCACCCTCATCGAGCTGTCCGGTTGAGGACCACAGACCTTGATCCACTGGCTCCACAGACGGTGCCATTTAAAGGCCACTCTCACATTCCAATCAGAAGGCTGAGGCCTCTGAGGTGGCTTCACTTCAGCCCAGAGCCCCACAAGTCAGCAAGCAGATGCCACAGACACAATACAGCTCTGCTGAAGGCATCAGGCATGCGGAACATTGGGAATGGGGAGAGTCGGTATCAGCAAAGAGTTCATGTCACATATGAGACCAGTGTCAACTGAGGAATTTTCCACCACTCCTTGTTTTCCTTATCCTGACTCCTCTCTAATTCTGTATGTCGGCCTGGAGGTCACACTTCAAGATTTCTTCTGAGACATTTCACAAAGTTCCATCCATGACCGTAACCTTTGGTGTTGTTTTCTACATCACTGGGAACTACCTTAGGTGGCCCTTCAGGATCAGAACTAGGTCACTGTTAGTATCTATTTTCTTTAAGACAGTGATGTGTAGGCATTCTTAGTCAGGAAGCCACAGCCTGAGGCTTGGTCCTAACTGGAATGAGTGTGCTTCCATGGATCATTTGTTTTCCTGGGCTGGAATGCACTGGTTTGATGTGGACTCTTTTGTTGATTCTGTTTCTTTAGTGTCAGAGGGTGGCTATTGTCTAAATACACATGTAAAGAAAACTTCTAGAAGACCAAACATTGCCAGAAAGACAGTTAAGTGCAGAACTTGTAGTTGGGGCTGCTGGCCCTCCAAGTTTGGCACTGACACACACAGGCTATAAAGTTGGAGGACAGAGGCTCAGCTTCCCTGGGCTCTGTGCATCTCAGCTATATAGCTAGGATAACAATGGCACCCACACAGATCACAAAACATAATGTTCCAAAGGTGAAAACATTGCCTTCATATAAATGCAAAGTGTGTGAGCCAAACAACTCATTAGCAAGAGAATCAGCAAGGTGGTTCAGCAGGGAATACGTGGCACTGGTGTAGATAGATTTCTAAGTTTGGGGGTATTTACATGGGGTTGATATATATAGTGTATGTATATATGTGTATATGTGCATGTGTATATGTATGTGTATACATGTATGTGTATATGTATGTATATGTATGTGTATATACATGCATACATATGTGTGTGCGTGTTTATATATATATATATATATGCACACACACATTTGGGGTGTTTAACCTTAATGGAAAATTATAAAGATTAAATTTGTATTTATGCATGCACCAGATAGATAAGAACAAAGTCAGGCATGCGATCGATCCTGTGTAACTGGTACCATGATTACGCTGTGGTGTCAGATAAGACGGCTTTCAATCAACACCCATCAAAGAGGCAATTTTGCTGTTGCTCTATTCTCAGCGTAAATGATCCAGATGAATCTGAAACATCACATTTCCAAATATATCTTAATTGATATCTATTAACATTTCTTTTTACCTTGCAATGATAAATCATTTTTTACTTACTTAAAGCGATTACTTTCTATATGCAAAGGATGCGGCTTATGTAACAACAATTTTTAAAGATTATTTTTCTTGTCTAGTGGTGTGGGAGTACGTGCTCAGCATAAACTCTAACACTGAGATACACCCCTGGCTCTGGAGATCAAATTTTAAACAAATAGATTTTGTTTTATTCTTTTAAAAACCTATTTGTTTAAATTTGATTTTTTTATTTTTAAGTTTAGCTACATAGTCTTTATTTTCTCAAAAATGTTCTACAATATTAAAATAGTTTAATAACATTATCTACAAGACTGAAAATGAACTTTTCTGTTTGATTCAAATCCAAGAACATTTAGGGCACTTAAAATCCTCAACAATCAAAGACAGGCAGAATAAACAACCATAATCAAGGCAGGACAAGGCTCAGCTATCCACCCTGGGTACAAGGATGACCCCAGCTAAGACTCCTAGCAACAGTGGATACTGTACCCTGAACTGGCCATCTCCTGTGACCAGGCAAGACCTCCTGTGGAGGGATTAGGACACCAACCAGCCACACAACCTTTGACCTACAGTCTCTCCTGCTTAAGGGAGTTGCTGGGGTTAGGATGGAGCAGAGATTGTGGGAGTGTCCAACCAATGATTTGCCCAGTGTGAGACCCATGCCAGGAGAGTGAGCTCACCCTGACACTGCCTGGAGTGCTAAGACCCAGAAGCTGGATGGCCCAGACACCTAGGATAGAACCAAACAAGAATGGAGAAAAACAATGTCAATGTAATGATTCCTAATGATATTCTCCTATACTCATAGACTGGTGACTACCCCAATTATCCTCAATGCGCTTTCAACCAGTAACTAATGGAAACAGATGCAGAGACCCACAGTCAAACATTAGCCTGAGCTTGGGGAAGAGAGGAAAGAAGCCGGTTGAAGAGAGGAAAGAAGAATCGTAGGAGCCAGAGGGGTCAAGGTCATCACAAAGAAAACCCACAGAAACAACTGTCCTGGCTCATAGGAACTCCCCGAGTCTGAACCAATAACCGGGAAGTTTGCATTGGACTGACTTAGGCCCTCTACAAACCTGTGACAGTTGTGCAGCTTGGTCTACTAGTAGGACTCCTAACAGTGGGAGCAGGGACTGTCCCTAACACTTTGGCTGGCTTTTGGGACCCTATTCCTCATACCGGGTTGCCTTGCCCAACCTTAATACAAGGGGAGATGGTTAGTCTTACTGCAACTTGATATGCCATGTTTTGTTGATATTCATGGTAGGCCTGCCCCTCTCTGGACAGAAACAGAGGAGAAGTAGATGGGGGCCAGAGGGGAGGTTGGGGGAGGGATGAAAGGAGAGGAGAGAGGGGAAACTGTGGTCAGGATGTAAAATAAATAAGTAAATTTATTTATTTATCACACATGTGTCTGTTTTGTGAAGAATGTTTTTCCAGGCAATTTGTTTTCATAAAACCCTCGGGTTTGCAGCGTTCAGTTTGTGCAACCATTCCATTTCAGATAAGCAAATTTATTCACAGCAAGTTTGGCGCCCTACACTCTGGCTCTAGGGGTCACTCCTCCAGCTTCTACTTCTTTTACTCTGCGGCAAATTTCAGAGCCAAGGATCTGTCTAGGAGCAGATTTGAGAAAAGCCTCAATTCATCCACTCTGAATAAACCCACTGAGAAGTGTTTATCCCCGAATCACTCCATGCCTTCCTATCAAGCTTCTGGACCAGTGGACACGAACTGCAGATAATTTACCAAGAACAGCGTCCCTGTGTTAGGCGAAGGCTGGAACCTCTGAAGAACATTCACTGGAACAGCGTGGAGGAGGGAAGCACAGGACACGACGGGACACAGACTACAGTCCGCATAATAAGTGAATTTTCTACTTTTTAAAAATAATGATTATGAACCATCTGTGGCAGGCAGTATTCAAGATATCTGTCTAGTTCAAACACCTCCTGGTATTCATGGTTTTGTAAAAGGGATGAATAGGTGATACAGAAAGCAATCACACAGGGAAGGGACATATTAAGGAGGCCAGCGATAACAGGGTATAACCGGACAACCATAAACAACTTATATCAGGCTCCAAAATGGTTCACATCTATTCTAAGAAGGCATAACATGCATTCATAACAAACAGGGAATTATGGGTGGCATCTGTCTGTCCAAAAACCAGTAGGAAACTGAGGCCTTCAGCCTGACAATCCTCCTGAACTCAAATCCTGCCAGTCACGAAGAGGGCCTGAAAGAGTCCCCAGAAAACTCAAACGCAACACCAAACTCAGGTGGCCCCTCCATGACAGCCATGTGGAGCCAGCTTCTAATAAGCAATGCTACCCCCAACCAAAAAATGATTTCATTGCTATTTCATTAACTGTAATTTTGCTACTTTTATGACTGTGATGCAAATATCTGTGTTTTCTGAAGGCCTTAGGCGAGCCCTGTGAAAGGATTTGGGGGGGGGGGCGCTAAAGGGAGTCATGACCCACAGGTTGAGAAACACTGCTCTAGAGCTTTGTTGATAGATGCTTGATATCCATTCTCAGAAAAGTACTTTCAGATGGGTCATACTGACTATGCCAGACACTGAGCTAATCGTAGGAGATAGAGAAATGAATGACACATGTTTCCTGATCCTAGAAGGCTTGCAGCCTAGTGGGGAAAGGCCACGTGAAAAGGAACCATGAAGGATCAAATAAGCAACAGTCGCCAATGCTGGCAAAGATAGGAATCGCAACACCCACACGTTAGTGGGAGTGCAATTTTGGGAAACTGGCAGTTCCTAGAAAATGGCACAGCCTTCTACTCCGTGAGCCCATTGGTGTACACACTTGTTAGGTATGTATTTACACAAGAGAAACAAAAACATGTGTTCTCAAAAAAATATCTCCTGTGTACATGAACTTTCCCAGCACTCTTGCCCACAATAGACCCTGAGGAGGAGCAACCCACATATCCATCAGGAGAAGAAGAAAACACATGTTCATGAGATGAAATGTTGCTCAAAAATGAAAATCAATTAACTGTAAAGCGGCAGATAGCACTCATTTACAAACAATATGAAGAGCAAATGGAGGGAGAGACATGCATGCATACTATAGAATTCTATGAAGTTCAAGGGCCGAGAGCTCTAATCCTGGGTAGCTGGACTGATGGCGACGGGGTAGGAAGGAACTTGTTGGACAATAGATGCCATGCCTGGGTCGAGGGTCATGTGAATGTGTGCATTTGTCAAATCTCATCAAACTCTGCGTAGATGGTATGTGCACTTCAATAAACATAAATTTTACATCAACTTAAAAACAAAACAAACAAACCTCTGGAAGACAGAACCCAGTGATAAAACATTTAACCAGCATGTATGAGGTAGGTCCTAGGTGAAATCCTGGGGGTAGAACACGTGACCAGCATGCATGGGTCCTACATGCAATCCTGAGTAGCAAGGAAAAAAACACATAAAATCAAAATAATAAGATTCAATACAATAAAGAACAAGTTGGAAGCCTCAGTGTTCCTATTACACCTTTAAAATTCGCTGGCTGTGACTGGAGCTACTGGGTTCTTTCTGCTTCACAGCCCACATTTGTAACACGAGACAATCCTCCTGGACCCAAATCCTGCCAGTGACTAGGAAGGCCTGGAAAAGATCCTTTCCCCAGAAAGCTCAAACTCAATACCAAACCTAGGTGGCACCTCCATGGCGACCGTGTGGAGCCAGCCCCTAGTAAGGGATGCTACCCCCAACCATAAAATTATTTCATTGCTACTTCATTAACTGTTATGGATTGTAATGCATGTATCTGTGTTTTCCGATGGTCTCAGGTAAACCCTGTGAAAGAGTTGTTGCGGCCCTAAAGGTCGCAACCCACAGGTTGAGAAACACAGCTCTAGCGTTCCGATGTTAGCAACTTGCTAAACACGCTTGGCAGAGTACTTCCATATGCAGCAAGAGTTGGGGTGTTCTGTTTTTATTTAGTCGAATAGCTAACAAATATTTTTGCAGGCATGCGCAGGGCTGGGGATTGAGTGCAAGGCCATGCTCATACTAGTCGAATGTTCTGCCTCTGAGCTGCACCGTGAGCTGTTAGAAGAACGGAGAAGAGACAAGACAAGAATATCTGCTGGATATTCTGCATAATGCCTTCTAACTAAAAAGAAAAGGCCGTGAATGTGTTCCGAGTGTCACGTCACACACAGATGGATGACAAAGTGGGTTCGAGGAAGACATCTAAAGAAGAAAGTTTAAACAGGCCCCTAAACTAGGATTTTCACCAGGTGGAGACCCGGGTGAAAACCGTCTACCTTTGCCCGTGTCTAAATCAAATTTCGTCTCTGGTTGTTTCATAGTAGACGCTTTTCATTGAGGCTCGATGAACCTGAGGCAGAAATGTGCTGAATTTGGCTGCGTAGAGTGCACTGTGCTGGGCTCTATAAATGGAGAAGCCATAAATATCTGGGTCATATTAGAAGCACAGTTCAAGCCAGTCAACAGGAAAACCTCGCCACCTTACAGACGTGCCTGGGCTGACTCAGTCCTTGGGCATCGCAGTGGGGCTGGTAGGGCGAGTTAATGAGACAATGTGGTTTTAAGTAGACAGAAAAAGGCCAGAGCCGAAATCTGAAGTCTGCCACCTGGTTGTTATGTGGCTATCTGAAAATCAGCTCGCCTACAGCCTCCGTTTTCTCCGTTATAAAATCCCTAAGGAAGGTATTGTTAGGATCAACCAAGATAGCGATGTGAATGCATCTGTCTGTGGACAAGGCAGAAATCTGGAAAGCTCTCGGCTCACTTCTCCCAGAAATGGCTACAGGAAAAGTCAAAGACTTGAGTAAGAGTCTAAATAATAAGAGGAGATATAAGCCCTGGCCACCATCTGCAGTGATAGCGCCTACATCACCGTTAGATCAACCGGTGCTTTGTGTGAAGTCCTACAAAAATGAAAAAGCAACTAGATGACAAAATGAATTAGCAAAAGCTATCCAAAGAAGAAAGTTTTCAGTTGTAATTGAATTGTAATGCAAATATCTGTGTTTTCCAATGGTCTTGGGCAACCCCTGTGAAAGGGTCATTTAGTTCCAAGGGGATCATGACCCATATACTGAGAACCATTATTCTAGATTCATTTTAACTTATAAAGAACTCAATATTTCAAAATCACAAAGCAGTCACGTAGCAAAACCAGTACCTGCCAAGGGAGCCAAAAGTCCCCCAAGCCGAGACAGTGTGCCAGGTAAATTTTCTGACACACAAGCTTGAAGGCCTCAGTTCAGATTCCCAGCATCCGTGTAAAACATGTGAAAAGCAGGGCATGGAAAGGTACCCACACCCCCAGTACTGGGGAGGCAGAGACAGGAGCAGGAGAATCCTGGGGCTGGCTTGTCAGCCAGGCTGGCCAAGTCATAAAGCTCCAAGTTCGGTGGGAAACCCTGTCTCAAAAAATACAGTGGAGATCAGTAGACAATGACAAGCAATGTCAACAACCCCTGACCTCCATAGGAATGCACACACGCACAGGAATGAGCATGCACACATGCATAAACATGAATGTATGTAGGTGTGTACTAGCGCAGATCACACACACACACACACACACACACACACACACACACTCAATCCCCTAGCAGAAAATAAGCAACATCGAATGGCCCAGTTGCCTCTACAATGTGACATGAAGGCTGAAGGGGTCAGTCACCATCTCCTCCCTGCTTCCCCGGCAAACAGTCAAACCATTTTAAAAAGTGTTTTTATCTAAATAAGGCATTTGATAGATGCTGCTTTCCTGCGATCTTAACCTGGGAAACAATGTTTAGTCGCATAAATCTTCGGGTGCCTGCACCACAGTCAAATTTAGGGTCTCAAATTTTCAGGCCTGGCCATAATTACATAGGCATGCTCTTGATTTTCCTTCCCATCTCTTTTCTGTGTTTTTTTAGCTTCCAGAAGCACGCAGAGTCTGTCCTCACCGGGTGGCTGGTAAACCCGCTAAGTGTTACTTCCTGGGAAGGCCACAGACCAGCCCTGTTATAACCTCTTCAGATATACAGCTGAGGGCCACACTGTGTCTGCTGCCTCCAAGGCCAGGAGCTTAGCTTAAGTGCAAACAGGCACCCACAGAGGAAACGGCCTGACTGCTTTAAACACATCCCACAGCCCCGCAACAAGAAGTAGCACGCGGTTTAATACACCTTACGTAATTCCACAGGTAAAACCATGACAGGTGGGAAAATTGCTCCCAGCCCTCCCTGCCTACTCACCCTCTGCTCCCTTTAAATGCTGCACCCCATCCTCCTCAACAAAGTCAGGGGTGGCCCCGCATTCCCTTCACGTCCTTCTGATTCAAAGCACAAGATGCCCAGACCACAATCTTTGCAAACTGTCTCCAGCAGCTGGAGATTATAAATACAATCAGGACTGTCTGAAGGTGGAAGCTGTGTATAGCTGTCTGACTTCGTCTGTAAACACAGACAAGAAAGACACATGGCTTGAGGTTTATCTTTTCCTGCCAGTCCCACCCCCGGAAAACAATTAAACAAATCTGCACCATTCCACTGGTGTTTTCTTTACCCTAATGACAGGCGTCCACCCATCATCGGAAGACAGGTGTTCGTGGGGCTTGCAGCAGAAGGGTCTTAACCCCAGACACCATTGTCTGTTTTAGATGAAGCAAATCAATAATTCACAAAACTGCCCGGAATCGTGCAGAAACATGGCGGAACTCATACAAGCTCTCCCAGCAAGTGCCAGCAGCAATCCCGGGTATTCAAACACACACAAAGCAAAAATCAGCTGTCACGGGGCATGCTGGGAAGCACGGAGAAAAAGAAAAAGCACTAACAATCAAATAAAGCCTTGTATGTATCAACCATCAAATAGCAATTCAACTGAAGCAGACTCCAAAGTGATCAAATCTACCACGCTCATGAGGTTTTTTGGGTTTTTTTTTTCCTTTTTCCTCTCCCTAGTTTCAAGGCATAGAATTTCTCAGAGGTTGGGAACCAGGAGAGCGAGGGATCGTTTCAATAGTTACTTCCCTCCACAAATATAAACTTGAGCACACGGAAAGGATCGAATGGAGATAAATGCAGGTGTAGGGTTTTGTTTGGTGATCTCAATTGCTGACGACATGAGAACTCGGTTTTCTTCATTTTTAATGTAATTACCCCATCTGACAATCGTTATGTTTAAAAAGCATTTTCTGAGAAAGTTAGAAGACATGCATTTTATTCTACTTTCAATTTTACCAGCCTTTATTTAACAAGAAGAACAGCCATGACAAAATATCAAGAAGAGCCATTATAATGTCAGGGCTATTTTTTTAAATGTAAAAACAGTCTAAGTCACTGAAGAAACAGAACCATTTCATAAGACAGGGTGGTCAAGCACAAAGGCAAATTTTCATTCGTAAACACGGCTGGCCACAGTAGAGGAAGGACACATGCTGAGCTAAGGACAAGGGTGACCCTGCAGAGGACAAGGCAGGGGTGAAGACTGAGAACCTGGGGTTTGGAGGATGAGACACCACAGAAAGAAGCACCCTGCTGGTGGAGCCCCAGCCCACTCACAAAGCACCTAGAAGCAATTTTTTCTTTTCTTTCTTCTTTTTTTCTCTTCTTCTTATTATTTTTAAAAGCTTTATTTATTTGCTTATTGTTTGTTTGTTTATTTATTTATTTATTATGTATACAGTGTTCTGCCTACATGTATGCCTGCAGGCCAGAAGAGGGCACCAGATCTCACTACAGATGGCTGTGAGCCACCATGTGGTTGCTGGGATTGAATTCAGGACGTCTGGAAGGGCAGTCAATGCTCTTAACCTCTGAGCCATCTCAGGGTCTCACTATGTGGCTCTGACTGGTCAGTGAACTTGCTACATAGACCAGGCTGGCTTCGAATTCACAGAGATTCACCCGTCTTTGCCTCCCAAGTGCTGAGGATAAAGTGACACCACTTCTAGCCATTCTTTCTTCTCCCTCCCTCCCACCCACTTCCTTCCTTCTTTGTTGGTTTGGGTTGGTTGGTTGGTTGGTTTTGGTTCTGGGGATAGAACTCAGGGTGTCACAAATGCTAAGTTTGTGCTCTCCCACCGGCATGCACCTCTGGCTCCAAATGTTCTTCCTTTTCATACAACTACTGAAAAGCCTTAATATAGGGAATTCACTTTTTACAAGATTCCCTGGTGATTCCTCTGAAGGAGAAGCAGGAGGCAACTTCTACAGGTGTCCAAGTGTTTGACACTGCAACAGGACACTGTCATCTACAAAGCTCACGTTCTAGATCTGTATATGAAGTCCCCTCCCCCCGAAAAAAAAATTGCTAAGAAAACTCACAATGTTGTAAAGATGTTTAAGATTTTGTATTGGGCCATAGCTTAGTTTTTCTAGGGTGCATGCCCAAAGTTCTACACACCTGCTGGGGTGTGGGGGTATCTACATATCAGTAACGGATTAAAATGGGCCGTCTTCATTAGTCACATGCAAAGTTAGAACCTGTGGCCAGGAGCCAATTGGATCCTATGAAATCTGTGTTTGTTGGGGTTTGGGGAGAACGAAGTTAACACAGGCTAACATGAGCCAATGTGAGAAAAATGATGACTTGCTGCCAACTCGTTACAGTACGCACAACATTGATACCTAAGAAAAGCAACTCATGACTCAGAATAAGTTATTCCCATGCCCAGTCCATTGGCACGGGCTTCTGGCACGAGTTTGGAGTACCACAGTCGCAAGGATGGAGTGTCTCCTCCTCATTGCCTGGGAAGGCTTCTCACTTGCCTTGAGACATCGTGAACATGACTCTACAGTACTCTGCTTGGAGTAAGTACAACCCAAACCTATCTATCAACACCTACCTTTTTAGTGTATGACCAGAAAACACAAAAGGTGGTTTCTTCCAATCCTGTGTGTACCCATCATGAAAGGAGACACAGATCCATCTTACAGTCAACTACAGCTCCTAACGCCACCCCTTAAACACACACACACACACACATGCGTGCACACAGATACACACACGCATGCATGTATGCATGCACGCACACACACACAGAGATAGATAGATAGATAGATAGATAGATAGATAGATAGATAGATAGATAGATAGATAGATAGAGAACTAAAAGATGTTTTCCAAGGACAGATGGTTGCTCTGAACTTCCTGCCTCAAACACTCCCCCCCCTTTTTACACAAATATCAGAGTTTAAGACTCAGAGATGCACCAACCGCATGTCACCTCGGAAAACACGAAAGCCCCCACATAGCTCACAGGCTAGCCAATACTCTCGGCGTGCCTGTGAGCCTTGCCTTCCTTTCATCTAGCAAACAGACCACCTTCTATGTACTTCACAGAAAATTATAAAACTTTTTTTATTCCTCCTTAATTCAATAAAAAGTCTTTAGGGTTTTCCCAGGATGGAATTTGGAATTGGCGGCGGCATACTGCCACCTTAAAGAGTTACCCTGTCCTAGAGGTAATGCATCTGGCTGGACCATGCTAAATGGTGGGTTTTTACTAGCAACCTCTGTGTGACATTTATCTTTCAAGGAGAGTGAATCAGATGCCTGTAGGAGTCGTGCCTTACACAACTGAAGATCCCTGCCCATGGCAGGATGCCTAGCTCAGAAGATTCTTTCAGCAACTGATTAATAGGACTAACAGGACTAAAGAAATGAGTGGCTTCCTTCTTGGAAATAATGGTGCTCTAGCAAAAAAGAAAGAAAAAGAAATCTCTTCTCCAAACTGCAGCTGCACCTAGGAAATTCAAGGATTATATCTTGCCGAGTGTTTCCCAGTAAATTATAATTGCTGGGACGTGTCATTTGTTGGTCAAGGAATTATGATGATTATAATAATGAAGATATCTTTCTCTTTAAATGTGTTCGTGGCTAAGATGAAATAAATCTCATAGCTGCATTTGCTGTTGCTCTTACTCCAGCGTAAGCCGAAACTAGTCTTCCCAAGTCTGTTTGAAGTTATTAGACAGTGAAAAAGCAAGGAAAGAATAGGGGGGTAATTGACATGTCTAAGACCCCCACCCACATCGTTTCAATAACAGCATCCATTTTATGAAGGAAGGAAAAAAATGGGGGAAAGGTCGAGACAAGAACTGCCTCAGTTAAGAATCAGACATCTCAGAAAATGTTCTCGTTGATAAGAAAACACTTTGCCCTACCCACCAGGGACGGATGCTGTGAACCCAGGACACAGTGCTGGGAGCTTCAAAAGGCTCTCCCCTTTATCTTGCTCAATGGAACGGCTGGTTCCAATGGTGTATGTATGAATAATACTCCAATTCATGCCTGTTGAATTTCAATCACTCCACTTCTGTGAGCTGTTCATCTGTGCAGGACACGTGTTTGTGAAGTGTGTAGGTGGGTGGCTGGAATGGGGGCAGCATTTCTGGCAAAGCCGAAACACCGATAGCCTGCTTGTCTTCCACTTAAACTTCCTTGACTACAGGCTTCCTTTTCATCTGGAACATAGACATTTTCTCCCTGGCATTTTCTAGCTCTCATTTAAAGGCAAGGTAAAATAAGTCGCTCTCTCTTTCTTCTCTTTTTGTATAGGCTCCACAATTCTGTTTTAAAGTGTTCATAATGATTTGCAACCCTGTTACAGCCTCGGGTACCATCTCAGTCCTCAGTACAGCAGAGGCAGGAGGGTCACCAGTGGCCCAGGGCTGCTGCTTCTGAGGAGAAGAGGGATCAAGTGTGATCCCATGAGGGGCTCTGAGGTAAACAAGCTCCTGCACACAAGATGAAAGCTTACACAGGCCCTTCTGCTATTTGTTCCATTGTTATGACCTGGGAAAGGCAGGAGCACAATACCAGCCCACACCACTTCAAGTAGCAACTTGGAAAATAAAATGAGTCAGCAGTTCAGAAGACTAAAATTTTTCCCCTAATATCAGATAAAACTAATCTGACTCCCATGCACACAGATTACTGTCTTGGTTTCTTTTCCTGTTGCAAGTCAAAGAACCCAGACAAAGGCAACTTAAGGGAGAAAGGATTTATTTGGTCCTCAATTCCAGGTTCTAGTTCCTCACTTCAGGGAAAGCAAGGCAACAGGAACTCAAATCAGCTAGTCACATTACACCCACAGTCAAGAGCAGAGAGTGATGAATTAGCACATGCATGCTGGTGCTGATCTCACCTTACACAGTCCATAATCCCCTGTGTAGGGAATGCTGCCACCCACGGTGGACTAATCCTCCCACCCTAGCTGATATAATAGATAATCCATCAAAAGCATGCCCAGGGACCCATCTCCCAGGTGACTCCAGATTTCTTTCTAGTTAACACTAACCATCAACACCTACAATTCTCCACTGTTTATCCCAGCTTTATTGAGAAGACTGATGTCACTGGATCTGCATTTTCTAATTTACTTTCAAGTGCAAGAGGACTTGACTTTTCCTTCAGAGAATGCTCCCAAACCCACTAATTCAATATAAGTATTGTCAACTCATGGACAGATAGACCAGGCATCATTACACACTTCTCTGCCACCCACCAGATCACCCACCTGACCAGTATAGACCCCAGGCTTCTACACATAGTCATTTAAAGATTTTATTTTATTTTATTTTTTGGTTTTTTCGAGACAGGGTTTCTCTGTGGCTTTGGAGCCTGTCCTGGAACTAGCTCTGTAGACCAGGCTGGTCTCGAACTCACAGAGATCCACCTGCCTCTGCCTCCCGAGTGCTGGGATTAAAGGCGTGCGCCACCACCGCCCGGCTAAGATTTTATTTTTTTTTTATGTGTATGTTTGTATATGCTACTTGTGTGGGGATATCCTCAGAGGCCCAAAGAAGAGTGTTGGATCATTTGAAGATGGAATAACAGTTGGTGGTTGAAAGCTCCCTAACCTGTTAGAAACCAAACTCAGATTCTCTTAACAAACCCTCTTAACCACTGAGCCATTTCTCCAGTCCCTACACAGAAATTTTAATCAACGAAGACTGCCTAGCTCCTCAGTATCTGACTGTCCGTCTGTCTGTCTCTCTCTCTCTCTCTTTCTCTTGTTGCTACACTTTAAATCAAACTTTCATTGTCATAAGACTGTAAGGATTTTACACTAGACATAAAAATTACATCCATAAATATGCCCCATTTATAGATTGGTAAGAGCTAAAGGAAATTAATATGCACATCAAAATTTGGCACCCAATTCTGGATGATTTCAGTAAGTGTCTCACAATATTTTCAGGTACAACTAGGAGGGGTTTTTAAAAGCATCTTTATGATGTCTGATCTAAAGTTAATAATAGAGCTATCAAGTGCATTTGCAAGTATTAAAGCCATGACTTATAAACAGAGGAGGTTTAACTGTACAAGTCTAAAGTAAATGTGTAGCCACCAGGCACCAGTTCACGACCCTGATAAAGTACTGAAGCATCCTGATCCCAGGTTTCCTTACTTTTAAAATGGGGATAATAATCGTACCCGTCGCTTAGGGTTTCAGGGAGAATCATGAGTTACTATTTGTAAGGTTTGTAGATCCGTGAGCTGCTCCTACTGTCTGCTCAATGAAAATGTTCAAAACATTCAAAACGCCTGGTAGATGGAAGGAATTCCACAAAAGACAGCTAAACCGGAAACCAAAAGCAACGGAGAGCCAGCAGAGTGCAACTATAAGATAAGTTTTCTATAATAGGCGTGGGTAATAGAAAGGATATGAACCGCGGAGCAACAGTACCGGCCATGTGATTTAGTGTCTCTGCACCTGAACTCCTCCACCGAGAAAGGAAGGGATTCTACTGTACCATGTCCACAGGCTGGGGTGGCTGTGAGGACAGAGGTTCTGATCCGGTCTGGCCAAGCAGGGAATGAAGGGCAATGGCTCATCAGCATGAGGCCACAGTCAAGAATTTTAAAGACCGTCTTTAGTCTGAGGCTGATTCCTTCTCTCCTTCCATCCTCTCCCCTCTTCCTTTCTTATATTATTTATTTGTTTCCTTTCTTCTGTTATTCTTATATGAAAACATTTCTTTTATGCAACAGTTCTGAGAAGAGACATGGGGCTCTGTTTGTTTACTTGTTAGTCTGTTTGGAGTGAGACAGTTTCACTAGGCAGCCCTGGCAGGCTTAGTACTCACAACCTTCCTGCCTCAGCCTCCTGAACATCCTCCTCAATGGTTCTCCCCCTTCTACTTGAGACAAGGTCTCTCACTTAACCTGGGGATCACTGATTTGGTGGGGCTGGCTGCTCAGCGAGCTTCAGGGATCCCCCTGCTTCTACACCCTGCATCTCAGTGCTGGGACTACAGACCTGCACCACACACCCCAAATTTTACATGAGTTCTGGGGATTCTCATACTTGCGTGGCAAGCACTCTGACAACTGATCCACTTCCTTGGGTTGATTTTGGAACTAGATTGAACAGAACAGAAAATATGTAGCAATCCTTACATTAATATATTCCCATCATATTTCCTCACTCAGGTTCACGATGATGCTGGGACATGGCTGACAATATCTACCTGAGTTTTCCTGAGACCTTAAGGTAAAGAAATAGTCATGAGTGCAGGTAGGTCAGATGGCTGTGTGGTTGGAAGAGCCAAGCAAAGCGTGTAAGCGTGTGTGTATGTGTGTGTGTGTGTGTGTGTGTGTGTGTGTCTGTGGTGTGTGTGTGTGTGTATCAGAAAATGGTCCTGGGAGCAGCAATCGATGTTCACATAATAATGATCTCATTTGGAATCTCCTCGGGAACTATGAAATATGTTAGGGTTTTTGTTGTTGCTCTTTTGGTTTTTGTTCCTGGTGGTGGTGATGGGTATTGAACTCAGGACTACACACATGCTAAACATGTCCCTACCACTTAAAATCAATCATCCCACTCATCTCAGAGATTATCCAGAATGTCCTATTTTGTTTGTGGGCACCCTCAACAACTAGATCATCCCCTCTTAAATAACGTCTGTCACCCCCCTCCCCATATCAAAGAAACTGGAGTCAATGTGTTTCTGGTTAGCAATGTATATTTTTAGTAATCCCTGCTTATTCCTTCGCCAATAAATAGCATCCGCCAATTTTTAAGGCAGAAGCAAATCTGGTTTGCATTGGCTCGTTATAAAACGTTAGCCACAGTGTATTACTGGTTCTAGGGCATTATTGTAACATTAAATGGTTTTTATTGTTGATCTGATTAACATTTTGGTAGGCTCTGAGACACGGCTGATCCTTGGTCAGCGTTCAGTAACGATTCCATAATGAATGGTTTGCTCTCAGTTCAGTCATGAATTTATGAGGAACTCACACTCCTCACAGCAACCCCCTTGTGAGTCTCCATGTTCTTTATGTGTATAACTCATCTCACGCCCTCCTTCATCTCAGAGATGACAGAATGAAAACAAGTAGGGCGAAGAACCCTGCCCCAGGGCATGAGCCTTGCAAGAGGCAGAATGCAGGAATCTCAGGCTGGCATTCTGGTTCCTGAACTCTCAAGAAAACAAAATATATCAGCATCTAAGAGGCATAAAAAACTTAAACATTCTATCCCATTAATATATTTCTATGGCTAGCTCTATAAAATTAATTTTTCCAATAACATCTTGGTGCTCTTCAGTATTGTTCTTTGTGAGCGCTTCCTATATACAGTTATTTTTACAGGAAAAAGAACACACAAACTTGATTATGTGCCTAAGGCACAGGAGCACTGGGCTTCCTTACACATAATTCCTGGCCTCGCAACTGCTGGCAACAGCAATAGATCTGATTTCTAAACTGCACAAATGTGTTCTTTAAGAACGGAGGGAAGCAGACCAGCAGTATGGGGAGCATGAGCTATTAGACCAAGTTGAACAAATATGTAATTTAGCTGAAATAATAGACTTCGGTTTTCACCAGGGCTGAAACCCAGAGGAGGAATGGTAATGGTTTATGCCACCTTAAGTACACGGCAGCATTTGGTAATTGCTGTGAAAAAGGTTTTTTTTTTTTCCCTCTGCAAAAATAACAAAATGATAATAGATTGTTAGAGGAACAATTTCCAGCATGCCATGATCTAATCATTTCAAAATAGAAAGACAGAAAACTACTTTTAAAAAGATGTGCTGGAAAGCTATAAAAAAAAAAATTCCCTGTCATCTGTTTTTCGAAAACCATGTGTGCTCATAAAATATCATCTTGAGGTTACTTCTCAGAAATAAAAAGAAATTTCTAAAAAAAAAAATTGTAATTACATGGGTATGTAGGTGTGTATGTGTGCATATGGGGAAGGAGGGAGGGAGAGAGGGAGAGAGGGAGGGAGGGAGGGCGGGAGGGAGGGAGAGGGGACATGTGCATCACACCAGATATATGGAGGTCAAAGGGTAATTTTGTGATTAATCCTCTATGTCTACCCCTATGTAGGTTCCCGAACTCTGTCACCAGGCTTGTATGGTAAACTCCTTTACTCAGTGAGTCATCTTGCCAGCCTAAGAGTAAATTCAAAATTACATTTTCTTGCTTCACAAACTACAATGTTTTTTTTTTTTAAATTGAGAACATTTCAGGGTAGCCAGCATCATTTTAATTAGCTTGCTGGGATTCTCCCCAAGTTTAAATTCTTTTTCTTTTCTTCAATGGGAGGCTTCAGACTCCTTCTACTTTTAGAATGAAATAGTGAAATCGTATGTGTTTCTAGTTATTTCAATTCAGCCCCATGTTTAGTTAACTAATTCTATAGGTAGCACTGTTTTAATGATAACCCCAATGCCCAACAGTCCATTTGCTGGCCTATCCCTAAGTGTGTCTAGTATACTGTGGAACACGAAGTCTTTGTTTTGGTCATTATCAATGATGCCTTCATTTGGGGCATTTTTTTTGTACGCAGAATAATAGTTCTTAATAAAACTCGGGTCTTCAATCTCACAGGTTGTGAATGTGTAACCCTGTATGACAAAATGGACTTAGGAAGATTCTCCTGCATTGTCCTCATGGCCCAGTATAACCAGCAGGTAGGCGGGCATGGTGCTAGAGAAGTGGCCAAACACTCACATCTCCTCCACAAGCACGAGGCAGAGAGGATGAGAAAACTGGGAATAGTGCGGGCTTCTGAAACCTCAAAGCCGGCCCTCATTGACACACCTCCTCCAACAAGGCCACACCTCCTAATCCTTCCCAAACGGTTCCACCAACTGAAGACCAAGCATTCAAATATATGAGTTTATTTGGGCCATTTGCATCCAAACCACCAGTGTAAAAATACAAAAGGATATAATTTTTTTTCATATCAACAGTCAAGCAAGTGTTCTTTAACTAAATTAGGTAATATAGCAAACAATAACATGTTCTTTGCAAAACATATGTATGCACAGTCAGACCCACACCATCAGCTCCTGTTTCCACATCTCAGTACCAGCTCACGCCATGAGTGGGATCTCATAGAACAAATCAACCACACCTGTCAGTGTCTCTCAGTTACACACCTTACACACTCAATCTGCCCCATCTCCTCAACACCCCCACCTACAACTCTGATGTCCCTGACCCAGGTGAAGGGTCAGGCTATTTCTCTCTTACTGAAAACCACGCAGGATTTCTCTTCCTCATTTTTCATCACCATGGACACCCTTTGTATCCCAGAACTGTCTTCTTCCCTCAGACCTTCCTCAGTGGGGAAACATGGAACAGCTGGTCCTTCTCTGTATCTTAGAGGATGAAAATGTCCCATGGTCATAAAGGTAGCTCAGCTACTTTCTGTTCATTTCATGGCAACACGATGCCAATAGCACATTAACTGAACACATGAAACATTTGAATATCAGTGGATAAGCAAAAAGATTATTACATTTCATTAAATAGCCACATTATATACCACCAGACCATTTTTGAGGGCAGTTAAGGTGTCTTATGAGGTCCAGGAGTGCTTGATGGCTAGGAAAGAGAAGATAATAAGCCATAATCTATTTCCAGTTATGTAAAATTATAAACTGCTGTCTTAAGTACTAAGGTTTAAAATCTTATATTTAAAGATAGAAACACAAGGGGAACAGGAAATCTGCTGTGAGATTACATCTCCGAGAATGTCAGGCAAGCGACATTGATAAGGTCTTAACGATATGGCTGCCTAAACAAGACCTGAACAAAACGACACCAACAGGCATGGTAACATGGAAAGGGAACCTCACAAGACCCCATTACTAAACAAAGAACGACAGGCAACTAAGGAATACCAAGAGCAAAAGCATTAATCTCCCCTCCATGGGAGGAAAGCAACTCCGTTGTTAATCCAAACAAGTTGTCAGCCCTGATATCATATACATACATGTAACAGTATATGGACTGAACAGGTTATATTTAATATATTTAAGAAGATATATCAATAATTTAAAAGAGACCATGAATTTGAGAGGGAGCAATGGGGTAGTTAATATGTGAGAGGTTAAAAGGAAAGAGGAGAAGGAAAAGATCATATTATCTATTCACTACATGGTGTGGGTACTGCTGAAACATCCAGTCCTCATCTTGGAAGGGGACATTGATATGATGAAGATATGTGGGTTGCTAGGAGATGTTTTTGGGATGAGGTATAGTCATTTATACTGTTTCTTCAGTCCATATCTGATACTCATAAACAGTGTTTTCTTAGCACCAGATATGGAAAATAAAGTTTTGCGGCTCCTCGGAATTCTTGTAGCATGGGGAGAAGGCTGTGGGAGACAAAGCAACCCCTTCCTGGAATTGAGAGCCAGCTCCTGGGAGACAGGCATGTACGGTACAGTTTGGTGGGTTCTTCTCCTATCCCCCAGACGGCAGGCTCAGCATGCCCTGATACTCACATTGGAGCCTGAAATCACTGTGAATCTTTAATCAGAATTTCAGAATCAATCTAAAATCTTTACATCGTTTGTATGATTTGAGTGACAGCAGGAAATGGGCCACGGGTCTGTAGTGCATGGCTCGTGAATGATCACAGAATTGTTTTTTTAGCAATGAGTACTTGCTTATGCCAAGCAGATTTACAATCAAACACAGAACCCCCTTTCATCTACTTTTAAAAATAATCTTTAATTCCATTTCCTTTTTCTCCTTCAGCCTCTTTACCTCTTTGTGCCAATCAAAACCATCCTTAAGCTTCTAAACACCAGGACACTTCATGCAGCTTCTTTCTTTGCTCAATTATGGGTGACAGGAAAGCTTTACAGACAAAAAGTAGTGACGGACTAGCCATACCAAGGACGAGCGACTTTGAGCACTGGTCACATCAACATCGGAAGGGGCGTGGATTCCATTTGCTCCCACTGTCTACACCCTGCATCAAAACACTGTGAACCCTTCTATCCCAGCCTGCTGCCCACAAGATCAGCTCCACCAGAGAGCCATGTTAACTGAGGCCAAGTCTTCTAATTAGGGAGGGAAGCCGGGTGAAGGTTTCTATTCTCGTCCTCGCGAGCTAAGACAGAGCGTGCCCACCACTGCCACCTGAGCACACCCACTCCTGTTAGCTCCCTTGTTTTTCTGTGCTGTCAACTGAAGGAGGGACAGAAAGCATGAGTAACAGGAAGCAACTGCACCAGTAGCCAGCATATTAAAGAAGAAAAGACAGTCTCTCCTAGGTTATGATTATCGCAGAAACGCGCTGCTTTCTCCGTAGTTTTGAACACAGGAGGGTAGAGCTGTTCTAGTAGGCATTGGATTACTATTGATTTCAATACGGCTGATCACAGACGCAGGTGGGCTGCAGAGAAATGTAGGTTTCTTTTCTCTCCAGATAGTTTATATATCATCAGTGATAAACTCTCTCTCTCATTTTGTCTTGTTTTTCACAGTTGGCTGTACTAATAATTCTTTGTTTAGTTTTTATTTTTTTTATTCTCCTCCCTGCCTCCCTTTTCCCTCCCCTTTGTTTAGCTTTTTTTAAAAAAAAAAAGATTCCGTCCTACATCTTTACATAGTCAGACAAGGTCTGTAGTTATGCACGGATAACATTTCATGTGCATTTGACACTTTTCAACGGAAGGCATGGTCTCTCCCGGCACCCCGTCCTTTAGTGTGTCGGATTCTCTCTAGCTCTGTGCTCGGATGTAGATTGACCTGGGAACCCACGTGACTCTCAACTTGCGGCCGCCTGCACACAAATCGAACCACACAAGGTGCATTTAAGACCCAGGTAAGAGCCATAAAGACATTGCATCAGCCCTGTTAGCACTTTTTAATAGCTCGGCTATTAAATTTATTAATTAAAAATAATGAATATCTTATTTACTCCTCACAATCCTTTTCTTTGCATAGCCTATGCGCTCATCTACCCCTCCCCATACTGTTTGCCTTTTCAAGTCCTTCCCATAGGACTGTATTCTCATGGCAAGAGGAGTATTTTAGACTTACTCATTTATGTTCTACCTTTAACATTCCAAACTCCTCCCCAGGGGAGGGAAACCACATTTGTTTGTAGCATTTATGAAATAGTAAATCACTCAGCTTCTCCCACAAAAGTGTTTCACACCTCGTAGTTATTTAGGCTCCGGAAGTAAAAGCCTGCCTTGGGACCACACATCCAGCTCCCTCCCTTCTCCTTCTATACGAGTTCTAGCTCTATCATTTCTTCCTCCTACTGTGGTTTCTATCAGTCTTCCCATTAGGAATTAAGACTTTTTTTTTATGATGTAGGACCTAGACATGTAGGGCCACCGTGAAGCACTGATCCCACTGGGTGTGACTGCTGGCCGCACACAGTGGCTCTGGCAAAGGAGTGGACAGACGAAGTCTAAGAGGTTGGTCATTTTCTCATCAATCTGACAGAGGTTGTAAATAATATGAAAGAGGGAAGACTAGAATAAGCTCAGGATGCTGAACTGGAATTGTATAAGGGTGTGCACGTGTGTGTGTGTGTGTAAACATGGGTGTGGAGACCTTAGGACACTTTGGCTACTGTTAGTTGAAAACCATCCTCCTAGTTTTTAAGACTAGGCTTCCCATTGACCTAAAGCTTTCCAATTAGACTAGGCTGGTTGGCTCAAGAGTCACAGGCATCCTCCTGTCTTTGACTACTAAGGGCTGAGACTGCAACCATATGCTCTGGACCCTGCTGGTTTACATGGGTCTTTGTGTCTGCAAAGTATTTTACCAACTTAGCCAATCCTAAGTCCCAGCAACGTTTTTTCAATGGACAAATGAATCTGCATCAGGGTGTGTGTACGTGTGTGTGTGTGTGTGTGTGTGTGTGTGTGTGTACATATTTTCTATTCATCTACTGATAAGTCACAGACACAATGGCCTTTCAATGGCGGCATGCATCCTCATGCCTGGATCTTGTTTTATAACCACTACCTGCCTGTACTGAAGGTACTGCAAGGTTCTCAAAGTCAGTTCCAGAAGCGAGAATAAGCACGATGACCGAGGAGCATCCTGTGCGACCATAACCAAGGGTAGGCTTTAAAGAGTCATGGGAGCGCTTCAAAAGAAGAGCAGGACTGATGGAATTCTCGGGGCTCAGGTCTGGGAAGTCTTATGCATTAAAATAAAGACTGAGGGCCAAAGAGAATAACTCAACAGGCAAGAGTGCTAAGCAAACAAGGCTAGAACCCCTAAAGTTTGGAGCCCCCAAAGTTGGTCTCAGACATGTTGTGGCATGTACATGCCCTTATTCACATGTACACATGAATATGAATAGAGTGAAGAGAAACCATGACCAAGTCAACCCATATGAAAGAGAATATTGAACTGGGAGCTTGCTAATAGTTTCAGAAGATTAGTCCGTTATCATCATGGCTGGGAGCGTAGTGGCACGCAGGCAGGCCCTGGAGCAGTAACTGAGAGTTACCTTTTGATCCATAGACAGAGAGATTCTGGGCTTGGCAGGGGTTTTTGAAACCTCTCAGAGCCCTCCCCCAGTGACATACTTCCTCCAACGAAGGCCACACTTCTTGAGCCATCTAATCCTTTCAAATAGTGACCCTCTATGGTGACGAAGCGTTCAAATATATGATCCTATGGGGTAGTCAAATTACCAGATACACATACAATAATAATAACAATAACAATAATAATATTAAAAAGAATATTGAATAACCAAAACGTTGACAATTTTGGTCTAGTGAGATAGCTCAACAGGTAAAGAAAGACACTTACTTGCCATTTAGGCCTAGTGACCAGAGTTCAATCCCCCAGAGCCCACGCAAAAGTCAAAACAGAGAAGTGACTCCACGAAGTTGTCTTCTGACCCCATACGCATGGTGGCACGCACACTCCCTCACACACATCATGTGCACACAAGAAAGAATGAGCGAGTGGATGGAGACATCCATAAACAAAATGATAAAAGTGTATCATAGTCCATGAAAATAAGATTTCATTATTTTATATTGAATAAATAAACCAAAAAGAGGGGAAAACAGACATATATCTTACAGTAGAATGCTAGGAAATCTCTCAAGGATGGGGTGAAGAAGAGCAGTGCTTGGCACCGATTTGGAAATAAACACATCATCCATTTGTCAGTGATTGACCCTGCCAAGACTCATAGGGAGAAGGTAGACCAAGAGGGCGGGAAGAACTAAGGAAGAATAGAACACATACATCACTTTCGGTGCCTAAGACTATAATAGGTAGGCCAGGCAGTAGTGGCGCAGGCTTTAATCCCAGCACTCGGGAAGCTGAGGCAGATGAATCTCTATGAGTTCAAGGCCAGCCTGGACTACAGAGTGAGTACCAGGATGGGCTCCAACGCTACAGAGAAACTCCGTATTGAAAAACAAGAAAACAAAACAAGACAAAAATACAATAGGTAAGACTAAGTCCAAGTCTTAACTTAAGAACCTCCAATACGCGAGTCCCTGTTGCAGGAACCCGGCAAAGCCTGTGTGAGTTGTCACTAGCAAGACAGAGGCGGAATGGAAGAGGCTCCTCTTATCTTTCTCCTTCAGAGTCAATAGATTTTCCAGTCCGATTGGAGGTAGTCTTGATGGCTTTTACAAATGTTAGAGGAATGAGGTAACGGGGCCTAGTTCCTGACCCCACGGCAACTGCACGATGAGCACTATGCCAATTCATATTGGGTTCTACTGAGCAGGGAGAGAGAATAATCAGGAGCCCGCAGAGTTATTTTTACAGTCCCTTTTAACATTTCAACCACACTTGCTCAGAATCTCATTAGCTCTGTTTACGGGATCATCCATAGAATCCAGGCTGCTCTTCAGGCTGAAAGGCAGTCTTAGTCAAAATCTAGTTCATCCTTTTGAAAACGTATTCCCAAACCCCACTTCCGAGGCACAGAGGTCCCTTAGAGAAGCCAGATGGAGGTCTGCTTCAAACACAACCCTCTAGGTAGCTAAAACTTCAGTAAGTATTAATCCTTCACTTCTCAGATCTCATTTTGCTTCTTTAAACAAGGTCTTATAATAATAATAAAAAAAAAAACCTTAAGATTTAATTGTTCCCAACATAGAAAACCAGAGGCTATAAAGCATAAAGGGGTATAAACACCTAACATTTACACACTCAGAGGTAGGAAAGGGATGGCCAATTCCATTTCCCTCGTCTTCCCCCATTTTCCAAGATATTGGGTATACAGTCCAATCACAAACACATAGTATAAACGCTGACACATTTGAGTGGACTCGGATGATGTTAAATTATTGTGCCAATCATACTTGGAACAACAGAATCTTGTCCTCAATGAACGGAACATCGCTTAGAATAGCTCACATTTTTCTTAATATCTGGCAACTACTCTTTGAATTTGGCTGCAAGCCTAAAACTTCCTTACAATCACAGAAATTTGCCCTCGGGGTTAAAAGCCAGCCACCCACATTCGAAACATTTTATGTCTGAACCTGCAATTTGCCGGCCACCCACACAAGCTCATTAAAACACTGGGACCAAATTTGCTTTGACAGCTTGATTATCAAAGCCAAGAACTCCAATTCTCACCATGTGCAGTGGGGACAGAGTTCTCACTCGATGGACAAACAAAGGATTATCTCTTACCCCTTTTCTACATGAGGCCCTGCACCTACCTCTACTGAAAAATAGGGTTAGAACAGGTCTTAATAGCCTATCAAGCTGGATAGTGGTGGCACAGAGGCAGGTAGATCTCTGTGAGTTCAAGGCCAGCCTGGTCTAAAAGAGCTAGTTCCAGAACAGGCTCCAAAGCTACAGAGAAACCCTGTCTTGAAAAACCCAAGATGATGATGATGATGATGATGATGATGATGATGATGATGATGATGATAATGATGATGATGATAATAATAATAATAATAGAACATATCAATAATGTCACTCAAACTTAGTGACACCCTAGTAAATGAAATATAATCATTTATTTCAGTGGACCAAGATATATTTTCTACTCCGGGTTCGCTATTTCTTTATTTTAATCTTTTTAACTTCCTCCATTCTCAGACTTTTGAAATGTTTTGTGCCTACTAGAAGCATACTTTCAACTGTTTTTCTAAAGATCAAGTCTTCAGGGGAAGATCTTACCTGTTTTCAAGGAAACTGATGTAAATCTGGTGATCTGCACCCTTTAACAGGTAATGGCAAACTTTTTTAAAGGGTCAGATAGCAAATAATTTTTGGCTTCGTGAACCATTCAGTCTGCCTAGCCAGTCAGCTTCGCCACCGAAACATGACAGAGTCCACATTTCTATAATGAACCAAGGCTGTGTTCCAATAAAGCTTTATTCACAAAAGTGAAACAAAACAAGCCTGAAGGCTGTAGCTTGCTCACTTCAATTTGAGTACTCTTTGGCTTTGTCATCTAATGAAAGTTAGCCTTTCTTTAGCAAAAATAAAAACAGAAACGGACACATTGGAACAGGGGTTTTGACAAAGAAATCCATGTGGGACTCTTTGAAATGGGACATGGAGCTATAGGGTTTGGAGTTTTCCCAGCTGGGTTTCAGCCCTACTTTGGTCCAACTTTTCCTCCCTATGCCTCCATCCCTCCCCTTTGGAATGATACTGTATATTCCATATTAAGGTAGATGAGAAATATCTCATCTTTACTTTATTTGACAGGGGGTAACATTAAGAGACTGCCTAGAGTTTCAGAAGATACTTTGGACCCTGAAACTGTGTTAGGACTGTGAAGACTATGGGGTCACTTCTCTTGCCACCTCTAGAGAACTTTGAGTGTGTGACTCTATTTACATTCCAGACAGCCACTCCTGCAGTGCCACCCAACGGTCTGGAAGGGGGCACTCTAGAATGGTGGCAACCTGTGGGCCACAGCCACCAGCTTGAACACATTTTTAAAACAGATGGATAGATGAATGGATGGATATTGACAAGAGATATATTTTGAAATTTTCATATAAGTACTGTATTAACATCATTTCTATGTCTTTTTCCAACAATTCCTCTTGTCTCCCCTACCCCCTTTTAAATTCATGACCTATTATTTTATAATTATTATTGTTATATCAATATATGTATATAACCTACTGTGTTCAATTAGTGTCGCGCGTGCGTGTGTGTGTGTGTGTGTGTGTGTGTGTGTGTGTGTGTGTATGTTCAGACCTGATCATTTTGGATTGAAACCTATCAGGGTTTTTTCCCTATATAAAAGTGATTTTTCCCTCCATTGTCTGTAGCTCTTCATCTAGGGGTGTGGCCCTGCAACGTTCTCCCCTATGCAGAGTGGAATGCTCAGTGTTGTGGCCATTCTGTTGAAATTTCACAGGGGAAGCATCCCAGTCAAGGCACTAGAAAGGTGACATTCAAAGCCCAGACTTAGTTTTAGCCGTCACTGCTACCATTGTGCACCCATCCAGCAATCAAATTCTCCCAGCACATAACGTCAGTGCCTATAGACAGTTATTAAAACCAGAAGACAAGACTTTACACAGAGGAGGAAAAGGAAACACATATAAAAATGATATATCCAAAATCAAGCTCACTGCCTACCAACCACGGCAACTTTTCACTCTGAGATCCTTTCTGCTTATTTGATTTTAGTTTTCTTCTGATCAACCCGATTTACATTCTGTATTTACATTCTGTATGACAGTGACGAATGTGTTATGTCAAAATAAAAAAGAAGAGAGATTTCTATGTGGCACGTGCTGTGTCAAAATAAAATATAAGGGGGTTTTCCATGTGGCAGTGTCCCTCAGTCTTGCAAGGAGTGTCCAAGCTCTAGTTAGAAACAAACAGGGCTGACCTTGGACCTTCCCTTGAATACAGACTTATGGAGAACGCAAGTCCTTCCGACCCTGCTGTTCCTCAGATTCGGGAAAGTCCCCTGGTGGGTCAGGGAAAGTTAAGACAACAATTGAGGTTCTGGAATCTATAAACCATCATCTTGCTCTTCTGGGGTCTATAAACAACAGCAGCCTAACGCCTCCATCCTGCCATAGCCAGGAGCTGACCAGATCGCCCATGGGGCTGAGCGCTCCCAGAGCTATTCCCCTGCAGTTGACTCACAGACATCCTAAATCTACAAGAGTTTCTTGCGCAGAGACCCTTTAAGTATGGTTTCGTTGTGGTAGTGTTTCATGATGCTAAATGCCAGAGGTTTTCTTTACTGCTGGCATGCCCTTACAAGAAGGCAGAATGGGAGTGTTGCCCTTTAAATCAAACACCTTCTATAGGTGCTCTGGCAGTCCTTCTAAATCCTTCAGAACAGAAGGGAGGACCACCCACACACAGTGAGGCTATTCGTGCAGTATAATCCTTCAGCTGCCTGTGAAAGGTGGCCCTTCCCACATGCTCCTGGCACAGGTGGCTCTGCCTGCCCATGGTGGCCAGAACTTCATTATAAATGCAGACCCTGTCATGACAAAGAGCAGGGTCCTGTCCTTATCACCCCATCACTTCACTGGATGGACAGCAATTATCAAGCGCCCACAAGACGGAAGGTGCTATAAAGCTTATTAAATTTGGAAATGATGGAAAGTGTGTCCTGTAAATGAACCCAGGTGGATTTCTTGAAAAGCTAAACAATATTTTTACAGACACAAAATATTCAGAATGCTAACAGGTAGAAGCTGAATTTCCAAGACACATGAGTATTCATTTATGGTATATTAAGTCAGTTTAGCTGGCTGCAGAAGAGCTTTCATGATTACACGGCATGGAATGGGGGCCCTCAGGTAAAAATAACACGAGTGAGTGCCCCTGATGCTACCTCAGAAATGGTAAAGACCGAACAAAGACAGCAAGGCACTCATGGTGACCACGATACTTGACAACTGAAATGTCATTCATGAAAGGAACTATTAGTGGCAATAGTTCTTACCAGGCTAGGAACAGTGTGGCATATTTTATAAAAGTCAGACTGGAAATTAAAAATTAAATGATTTTGGCTGATAGTAGAACTCAGCAATTCCCCCCCTTTCTCCTTCGCCAAACTATAGCCATCAGATAGTGCTTCCTAGAAATCTGTTGGCAGGTACATGAGTTCTAAAGAATTTTGAAGTTTTCTTAATATATAATTAGTAAAAAGCGATTACATAAAATCTAGTATTTTACAACACAAACATATGTGTCCATATGCACATATAGAAGACTATCTTAAAATGAAGAGAAGGGAAGCTAGTAAATTGCCTGTCTTTATGATGTGGTGATGCTCCATGAAGACGCTATACCAGAAGACCTGCCTTTCCGTTCGTCATGAAGAACCGTTTGAGAAAAGATGCTTCAACAATGAGTCAACGATGAACCAACGACCCCTGCCTGCTGCCATTCACAGTGAGGTCTAATCTCCTCCCCCAGGACACCAGGATTGGCTCCATGCAGAAAGAAAGGTACAATGCTCCCAAAACGAGAAGGCAAGGGTATGTATGTGTCTGTATGGACACACGTGAATTCCCATGATTAGATGTGATAGTAGGCATGCCAAAACACATGTGTAGAAGTTGGAAAAGAACCTCAAATGATGTTTCTCACCTTCCACCTCAAGACAGGGATCTTCTGTTGTGTCCCCACTATTTGCACCAGGCTAGGTGGTCTGTGGGCTTCTGGGGATTCTCCTGACTCCAGCTCCTGTGTGTCTGGAGGGAAGCCAGGATCACAGAAGCTCCAGCTATTCATCCTGATATACATGGGGAAGATTCGCACTCAGGTCCTCACACTTGCAAAGCAAGCACTTTTACCCACTGAGCCATCTCTCCAGCCCACGAGTATTCTTTCTTATTCTGGTTCCAGCCCTTTCTCATTGCACACCCTGGAGGAAGACAGCGACAGAGGTAGGTCTGCCCAGTGGAGGGATTCACAGGTCCAGAAATGAAATCTCCTGCCAGCTATTATTTGAGTAAAGTCAGAGATGGATCCTCAAGCGACCGTGAAACCCTGAGATGAGACAACCAAGGACACATTTGCAGCGTCAGAAGAGACGTGAGGAGGAGCTGCCAGATTTCCTAACTCATACTCGGTATAAGGTAGACCGAGTACTTGACTTTAGGGCACTACATTTAGGGAGTTTAGATAACCTGCTCACATTGGTTAGCAATACAGTGTAGTCATAGTAACAGGTGCCTAACTGAGACCCTGCTAAGCTAATTAGGATTCATTACCTTGATGAATCTCTAGATGAAGGAAGGGAAGAAAAAAGGAAGGAAGGAAGGAAGGAAGGAAGGAAGGAAGGAAGGAAGGAAGGAAAGAAGGAAAGAAAGAAAGGAAGGAAGGAAGGAAAGAAAGAAAGAAAGAAAGAAAGAAAGAAAGAAAGAAAGAAAGAAAGAAAACAAAAACAAGCCAGATGCATGCCTGTAACCACAACCTTCAAGAGGCTGAAGTAGGAAGACTTCCAGCCTGGACTATATGCAGGATCCTCTGCAGGAGAGGGGTGGGGAGGTTATATGCATTCTCTCAAAGATCATTCACTACGTAGAACTGCACAAAGATAAAAAAATCACATGTACCTGATCAGAGTGGCAGGTACTCACAGTGTAAAGATAAAAGAACTTGGCTTAACATTTTATCTGAAGAAGGAAATTAATGAGTCCTTACATAATAAGAGAACTGATTTCTCTTTGTCAAGGAGCTGAATTTTTTCCCCTGAATAACTACGGTAGAGACATAAATGGTAGCGATTAAAATAAATCTAAAAATTGTGCAGGACTCTCCTCTGCCCTGTGCTCACTTCTCCTTGTCTAGGACTGGAGGAGATGACTTGTTTGTTACAAATAGAAGATGCTGAAGCTTTATGGCTTTTAAGGCTGTGTCAGACAAGGTCACACAAATCTACTCAATTCCCTAAGGACACTCATTCTTTGGGAAACTCTCTATGTAAGTGACATGAGTGTTATAGGCTGGGGAAATCATGTGTAAGCAGCAATAGCTAGCCATGTACACAGTACATGGGACCCCACGACATCCCAGTGGGGGTGACTGTAGACCTGCCAGAATGACTCCCGAATGAGAACTGTCACGCTGAACCATTCTCAGATCCTGAAGTCGCAGCATCTTGAACAAAACCAGTTCATTTCAGATTATCGTTTAGGGAATGTTAGGCAGCGAAGGTATCAGAACAAACTTGACTGCGAGACCAGCAACACTGTACTCGCGTACTTGGCTGTGTTGGGCTGAGCAATGGTGTCTGTCACCGTTTACATCTAGGTTGAACGTGGGGTGGCTTTGTTCAACAGTGCATAGCAGAAGGAATGGCACAATAGATTCAAGCTTAGGCTTAGCATTCAGCCCCTTCATTCTCTTTGTTCTCTAGCACTGCTAGAACAGCTGTAGGCTTGCCAAAGTTAAAAAAAAAAAAAAAGAGACAGAGGTGAGCAGAGTTGTCCTGCGAAGCCCAGGCCAACCAGGTAGGAGGTCACAACATATGAGTGGTACCTTGACCAATAACAGAACTACCCAGCTGACACACAGGTCATGAGCAGTAAGGGGCCTTTGGACAAAGAAGAATCTGGGGTGTCTTCTTGCTCTAAGACTCACTGATCTAAGACTCACTGAGGGTGAATATAAATGGTAGCTGGACATGGTGACTCATGCCTGTAATTCCTGCACTTAAGAAGAAAAGGCAGGGGAAACAGGAGTTCAAGGCCACCCTCAGCCACATAGCCAGGTCAAGACCAGTCTGGCTTACATGAGACTCTGCCCCATAAAACAAAAAAATTAAATACAGTCTTTAAAAAAAAATGCCTGTGAACTTTAACAAATATTTTTATATCTGTCATTGTTGTGGCAACTGATACTTAGTGCAGTAATAATAAAAGGCAATGCCTTTGATACACTGGATATCTTTTGTACCAGTTGAAAAAGGCAGCTTGCAAGAGTTTCGTGATGCTATGTGTAGATTTTCCTCTTAGGATGCTAGTCCCAGCTTTGGTCCAGCTGGTGCTGTAACTTAGCTGGTAGCTGGTGATCTGTAATGCAGAATGATATCCATTTATCTATCTATCTATCCATCATTCTGTCTGTCTGTCTATCTGTACAAAGCACACACACACACACACACACAGAGGGGGATGTGATGAGGAATGCTGTTGGCATTAGGCCTACTGCCGATAGGTGATGTTGGGGATGGCAATGTATTGGGGCTTTTAGAATTGCTTTTCCTCTCCGGTGAAACAGCCTACGGCAGTGCCTTTTGGTACCACCGAGAGAAGAAAGGGTTGAGCCTACTCCTCACACTTCTGAGGTTAGAACCACCCTGACACTTATTTTGACCCTGTTGCTTACCAAAAGGGCAGGAAGGTTCAAACATAACCAAATAGCAGGGTTGTAAAAGTAATTGTCCTAATAATAGCTGTCCTGTAATTACATGCACAGCAACTGTTCACCTAGCGGTGGAGGAGATCTATTTAAGTAATATAGGTGGGAACTCTGCATGCGATACTTTTACTCAGGAGAAAAGCCAAGCTCAAACACTATTTACACCAGTTCAGATAATGCTCTGCTACTGACGCCGACCGCAAACCATATAATGAAGTCTAGCGAGGACATTTTCTGGAATCCTATTTTTGGCCTTTATTCTAATCTTGAGCCATGGCAGCTTACCAAGAATTTCCAAAGGCCACTATAATTCTAAGCAGGTCAAAAAATACATCATGAGTCAGTCCACCCTCATCATAACCTTTTGACCTCATGATCAAGACGGCCAACCATCATGGTCAATGTTATGGTCAGAGTTCAAGAGTTTTGATGGCCAAGCTAGTTCTAGCTTGTAAGTGGTCTCAGAAGTCTAGCTACTAATTTAACTCGACTGGAACCCTAAAAGTGACTCTGGAAATGCCTCGTTCCTCTCCTCTCCCCCCACCCCATTCTCTGCACTGAGAAGTATGAAGTTTAAACAGAAAGGACAACACATGTGTGAGTCTGAGAATAGAGTAGGGGGCTGGACGACAAAGAGGCATTTGGGGTGTCACCTCATCCTACAACTCAGGCTGAGGTAGGGCTGGCAAGTAGTCCTGCTGGAAACAGCATCACCCTAGAGGAGCTTTTGATTTTAACAAGTTCCGTGTGAGTTACTTAGCACCTTCAAGACCCCCAAACACAGGAGGTGACTACCCCCAAATCTTATGCAGACCCATACTGACTGCTCCCAAGAGACTCTGAGGACAAAGCTAGAGGCCTGAGCAAGCTGTCCATGGTACCTCAGGTTTCAGCAGGTAACAAATTTCTCCAGATTTACTCATGGGCACTTCAGGGCGGGGAACAAACGCAGAGGTGATCAAGGTCTCAGTCAGCTCAAGCTGCTAAGGCAAACACCACAGGATGGCTGACTTTGACCACAGGCCTTTACTGCTCAGGGTTCTGCATGCTGGAAATCCCTAGAGCGAGGGGCTCTCAGACTCTGGTTATGGGAAGAGCCGGTCACTTGTAAACTAATCCACCCTATGTTGGGAGCTCCATCTAAGCCTGCATCTTAAAGGTCTCTCTTGCTAACACTATCATACTGGGAGTTGGAGCATTATTGTTCAACCCACACAGATGACTCAAAACCTTCATATTCCAAACTTCTTGTCATATTGAACAAAAGCCTCCTGCTTCTGAGGAGGGAAAGAAATCTGTCTTCTTTCCATACCTGACTCTGATGTGAGATGGGGAGATGGGGCCAACGCAGTATGAGACAGGATACCCTCCAGTCACCTGCCCTGCAAAGATAAGGATGGCTGTCCTCAAAGCTGGGGAGACCACCATTCTCCTCGCTGGCGAACTTCCCCAGGGAAAACCTCAAGCTGAGGACCCTGCAGGGGAGTACCATATAAACTTTTATTTCAAAGGTTAGTCGAGACTTTGTCTCAGAGGCTGGAGGACAAAGGTGTGTGTTGCTCCCACTGTTGCTAAAGCCAGAGACAGAGTGAATGAAGAAGGGTGATAGTCCCAACAACACCCTAATCACAAGTGCCCTCGGGCCACCTGCAGCACCCTTTCCAGGTGGACACATGGCAATTCTACCACCAACACTCTGCTCTGTCCTCCTCACAAACCATTGCTCACAGAATAAGGATGCATGGCCTGGCCTGTCTTAACCCCATTCTAACAGCGAAACACAGCCAGCTTTATTCTGACTCCAGTCCTGATTGCCCTTCAAGCTCCTGCTATAGGCTGCCTAAATAAGAATTTGTCCACTGGGGTTGTTCAGCTACAAATCCCGGGGTATGCCTCACTGGTCCTCCCTGAGTAGTTGAGAGAGAGAGAGAGAGAGAGAGAGAGAGAGAGAGAGAGAGAGAGAGAGAGAGAACAGAGGCCCTATTCACAGTCCCATCATCGGAAGCCTACACTACAACGCTGATGTTCGTATCCAACCTCTTCCTTGATTAATGCACCTTGCCAAGTGACTGCACCCGCACACTGTACACATCCCTGATGTGGGATTCCCCTCTGTACACTGTGAATACCATTGGTTAATAAAGAAACTGTCTTAGGCCTGTGCAGGACAGAATATGGGGGGGTTGACTAAACCGAATGCTGGGAGAAGGAAGGCGGAGTCAAGGAGAAGCCATGTAGCCCCACCAGAGACAGATGCCACATGGAACCTTGTTGGTAAGCCACCAACACGTGGCAATACACAGATTAATGGAGATGGGTTAATTTAAGGTATGAGTTAGCCAAAAATACGCTTAAGCTATTGGCCAAACCATATTGTAAATAATATAGTTTTTGTGTGCTTATTGAAGGACCAGGTGGGAAGAAATCTATTACACATCCCAAGACTTCACAGGCCTTTTTCACCAACAAGAAAACACTTACTAATCTTCTTACTTCTTTCTCAACCTGCTCCAGCACCCCAGGCAAAGCAACCTATTGCCATGTCTGTCAGTGTACATTGCCCTGCCTCACCCGGAGTTTTCCTTGGGTGATATCATCTTGCTCTCCCAGTTCCCACACCCAATCTACTTCTTGATCTTCCAGAAGGAAGAGAGAGAGATCAGGAAATAAACGAGGAAAACCAAACCCAAGTTCATTCTCCCAATTGTCCTCCAAAAAAGCAAAAACTCAGGCAACCTGTGAATGGTCACACAGTCTAACAGGGATGGGCACCAACATCCTTGGAGTCACTGATGACTTCCTCTCACTCACGAAGGCCTCACCTGAGGAGGAGTGCGAGGAGAGTACTGACCCTCTCCAGCCCCCAGAGACTCAGTCAGCCAGCCACCCACGGAAGTCACCTGCCTGCATCAGCAGCAAGGCTCTGGGCAGATCAGTAACAGGATTGTGTAGGAATCCTCCCCCATCTGACAGCTCTTTCCATTGCTCCTCTCTGGCCCTGAGAAACTCCAACCTGGAGCTGCTTCCGAACGCCTAGCAAGGAGTTCTGCAGTTAGAATCTCCATCCTCTGGCTCCGCTCCGCACACTTTCTTCCCCATAAGAAAGGAAGAATTGCCCTGGAGTTTAGTTGAAGCAGGCGATCTAAGGATCCTGATAACCTGGGGGCTGTGAGCAGTCATCACTTCTTAAGACACACAGAGCTCTGAAATGCATGATTTGAAGCAGTATAAAAAAAAAAGTTTTGAAAAATAAAATCTTAAGGCCTGGATTCTAAAGTGTTAGGAAATGCTATCAGATAGCCCTCAGGCTCCTCTTTATTTATGAGTAGCCTCAACTGTTTATCTGCTTTCTCTTCTAGAAAACCTCCTTCCAAAAACTCTCAGCAGCACGGCCATCTTCCAGTGCAGCCAAGTGACTTCTAGCACACTGGGTTTTAAAACAGAATTTCCTTTCAATCTGATCACATCTTTAAGAAGAAAAACAAAATAAAAATGTTTCAGGATCTAGGGTTTTTTTCCACTTGGCTTTGGAAAGTTACCTCGGGATGGAATCTGCAGGGAGATTATTCACTTCCTATTCTTTTTCTAATTAACATGATTTACAGGCGGTTCTACACAAGATAGCAAACAGTGAGATAGTTCTTCGGAATCCCTTGAAGGTGTTTACATAAACCCCCAGATTGCACAATGGCTCTGGGATATTGAACAAAAGCCTTCAAAAATGAAATAAGAAATAGGCAAAAATCTCCAGGGAGGAAAATTTGAGGTCCTTAACTATTAGAAAAAAAAAGTCTTTCGTACACATGTTTATGTGAACCCTCAGAGAATTTTGTCCCTGTGGAATTTCAAACCAAACAAAGCAAAGCACAACTGAGCACACAGAAATACGCAGTCTGGGAAATTATCACATATAAAAATTATGATTTTTTATTTGCAAATATATTTTATGAGCCACACTGATGCGTACATAAACAGCACACTAAACACGTGACTAGTAATTAAATCTTCATATATTTGCTATTATTTGCTCTACAAATCTGAACTGAGATTCCAAAATTATATTGAGACTACATTCCCAGCATATTATACTTGGAATAAATCTTAAAGTCAAGGCTTGTAGCATGCCCCCAGAATAAAAATAAATGATAATATTGTAGCTGTAATGCTCCCTCCAAATTCTTCCCAGAAAACATCCCATTTAGAGGAGACACACAGTGACAGCACAGACTTTATAGGTAGGGCTAGCACACGGTCTTTGTCATCTGAGCCTGGTTAACACAGAGCATGCATGACACTGTAGTCACCAGGGATGGTCCAGCAGCAGGTGGCACGAGGGAGGGGCTTACAACAACTGTAGACACATATGTTTATGCACAGACGCAGAGAGCCGGAAGGCGGCGGGGCGCGTGGAGATGAGTAGGAAGAAGACTCTTAAGAAGAGATCCTTCTATGGGGATGTCAAGAGACAGAGAGTTTCTTGCTTTCACTTCTGAGGCTGGAACATGATCCTGTGCAACACACCATACAAGCACTTCCTCTGACCCCTTTGACGGTAGCTCAGAAATTCCCTCAGCCTCTTCTGGAGTTGTAAAAGGAATACGCCAAGTGAGCCTTAGCTCTGTCTTTAGTTCCTGGAGCTCTCTTAGGTTTTCATTTATTCATTCCACAAATGTTGGCTGGGGTCCTTATTGTACCAACTCACTGTAGGCCCTGGGGATACCACGAGAACAAAATTAAAGAATTATCTGGCCCCATAGCGTATATAGCAGTGTTGGGAGAGTGCTTAGAAAGATTTGATAGCAATTGAGCTCAATCAAGAATTTAGGGAATAACAGGAAGATTTCCCTGAGGTCTGAAGGACAAGGAGTGGTTAGGTAAGGAAATGGGACCTTTATAGAGTCAGTTCTGATATGCAAAAGTCAGCAGCAAGGGCCAGGCAAAGTCAAGATGGCCCATGTGGGCAGGGCGCCGAATAGTGGATGGAGATGCAGGCAGAGCCTCTTCAGCCATGTTGGAGTTCCAAAGGCCGTGGGAAATCCTTCGGGTCCATTTCAGAGCTGGGAGGCTTTAACTAGTTTACGTATTGCCTGGTTTCAGCATAGAGAGCATTTGGTCTGGAACATCAATAGATAGAGGTAAACTGTGACATTATTTTAATAGCCTAGGGGAGGGCCCATTGCAGTTTGTATTATAGTATCAACAGCAAAGATGAACACAAATAATCTCACTGAAGAAGTACTGATGACAAGATGTGCATAACATTGTTGTCAGGACTGATACCCAAATATGAGTCTGGACACTGGCCAACCTGGAGAGAGAATCTGTCCTCAGCATATCTCAGGAATGGTTCAGAAGCAGACATCCAAAAGCTGGATACAAAGTTTTTTGTATCCTCAGCTGGATACAAAGTTTTTTCCCCTCCTCTTTAGAGGAGAGCGGAAATGAATGGAGAAGGGCAAGAATGAGGTGGAGGTTTTTTTCTTAGCTATGAATCCGTAAAGTGCCCACCTTCTGTAAAAATACAGATCTATTTACCCTATCAAGCAACTGCATCAATCTGTGGGCCGTAGGGCTCCCCAGACTCTTCCGCCAGCACTGCAGTCCCTGTTGCACAGTAAATGGAGAGCACTCAGTCTCTGATGATGATGAAAATGAGGATAACAATGACTTTGCGTTCCACCATCATCAATAATACAAAGCAGCAAGCACTTACAGAAGGCTCAGAGCAAGTGGCGGACCAGACCTGTCTCAGCTCTGTGTGGCAATCACCCTGTAATAGACGAGGCCACTGAGACTCGGAGAGACGCTGAGTCAGAATCTGTCTAGCAGACCCTAAAAGTGCCTTCCTCTGGTCCGCCACCACGCGTCATTCAAGCTCTAAGATGCCCTCACAATTTCAGTCTGGGTCCCAAGACACACTCTTTCCTGAGACTCCCTTTATGTCTCTGAATTTCTTCCTGCTTTCTTCCCAGTCACAAAACCCAGGACAACGTTCAAGCATCTCCTCCATCTTCGCCCTCAGTGAGCAGCACTTACAAATCTACCCGAGTTCACAGTCAACCAAAACCGTAGGCAGTAAGACAGCTCAGAGAGGAAAGGCGATGGCTACCACGCCTGAGGGCCTGAGTTCACGCCGCGGGGCACACAGGAGGAAGAAGAGAGCAAACCGAAGGCTGCAAATTGGTCTCTAACTCTCACACATGCGCTGTGCATGATTCACACACATGCACAGGAGGAGAGGAAGCAAATAACTACATAGAAGAGAATCCTCTGTAATTCAGAAGACAAGCGCACCGAGAAAGTATATCAACATGCGTCTACAATGTGATCTCTGTAGCCCTTAGGGGTTAACCTCTATCCTGACTAGATCTCACAACCTTTTCTACACACACTGCTATCCTTCTGCTATACCTAGTCATACCAAAGTCTAGTTTCATAGAGTCTCAAAATCACATATGCATTATGTTGTTCTAGGCATAAATAAATAAAGAAGGAAGATACTAGAAAATCAGGTGACTTCAAAAATATGACAGGTGGTTCATTATTAACTTATGCGTTTATTGACTTCTATTTTTTATGTCGTTTATGATTAGACTAAGAGGGGGGCCACTGTGATAATGTACTTAGCCAGGATCCTGAGCTGGAAAAGATGAGAACAGAACTTGAATGTATTTGTGTACTTATGGGGCAACTGGCAGCGGTGGCAGTCTGCATTTATGTGAGCTGGAGAAGACGGCACCCTGCAAAGGATTCTGGGTAACTCATCAATTGTATGCATTACAAACTGCTTTCAAAGTGAAGCTTGCTTTCTTGTGAAACATTTTAGCAGGTGAAGAATGGTCTGAGGTGTCCCACGCCCTTGCAATGGAGAAGTTAAGACTTAGGTAGAGTCACTCACTCAAAGTCTGAAATGTAATTAGTTGAGCTAATATTTAACTCAAATCTTCCAAGTTTGCCTTCCATGTCTTCAATCTGACAGATATAGTTATCCTAACCATCTGAAAGTGGCCCTGCTATGAAATACCTACAGATGTTGGGTAAGACACAAGAAACATTGTTTTACAAGCTTGATTGAGCTCAGAGAGAGAGAATGAGATGTAACCCAGAGGCCATGAAAAAAGTGGGAACCGAATGACAAGCAGGTGCTGATGCAATGGGAGCCCAGCAGAATGTGGGCACGAAAGTCAGGAGTTTGGTTTTAATGGCCAAGAACTGAGGCTTTGATAATGGGCTCAAAAGTAGGGTGAAATGAGAACTACTACACAATGTCCCTCAGTTCATTTTCTGACACTACAATAATACCACAGACTAATTAATTGAAAGGCAGTTGTGATGATTAATCTCAACTGTCAGCTTCATAAGATCTAGAATAGCCCTCTAAGGCACACCTGTAGAGGGCTATCCTGGTCACATGCATTGAGGTGGAAAGATGATACCACAGTGCGTGGCACTGTCCCCTGGGATAGGATATAACATAGCAAGTGAGCTGGGTACAGCTGTTCATTCCTCTCTGCTTTTGGACCATGGAAGCGATGTAACCAGCTGCCTCAAGCTCCTGCCACTGTGGCTTCCTGACCACAATGGGTGGGACCCTCAAACTAGAAGCCAAAAGAAGCCGCGTCCTCATGAGGTCATTCCTGTCAGTTTATGTCCTCACAGCAACAGAAAAGCAACTAAGACAACAAATAGGAGTTTGTTTAGCTCATGAGCTACAAAGTCAAAGACCCAGGGACCCAGCACTGGTGAGGACCATTACCCTCCTACACACCATGACAGAAAGCAGAAGGTAAGACCACAGCGGGAAGGCAACAGATTGAGTCCATAGCCTTAAACCATCTTATGGGGCCCTTTTGTAGTTGGTATTAAACCATTCACAAGGGTAGACCTAAACAACCCCCATTAGGCTCCACCCTTCAACACCATTTTATTTCACTTCATGTGCCTTTTTTTTTTGAGGATACACACTAAAACCATGGTGCCCTATCAAGTGGAGATGTTCATAGTCACTGGCTACTGCGCTGAGATGCTATTTCCAGCATGGGCTTTGTAGAAACAAAGAGAAAACTCTAAGAAAATTCATGGTCGGGATCTACCTTGCACTTGGCTTTCAAAGATAAAACCCACTCTACCAAAGGCTAATAAGTGATCTGATTTGTGTGATAAGTGATTAAATATGTGGTTTCACATCAGAGGTTTCTGTAACACCGGCCAGAAGCAGCTAGAACCTCAGTGCAAAGAAGACTGGGAAGGCTCCCACAGAGACAGTCTACTGAAGGCAAGCCCAACAAGATACCTAAAGAGGGGGAAATCCACCACAACTCTACCTGAAGACACAACAAACAGCAAAAGTAGATTCTCCTCATACTTGGACATCCCTGGCATCATCGCTACCAGGTTTAAATTCCAGGAGACTACCCAGGTAAGAGAGCTATAGCCACACCCGCCCAGAGTTCACGGAAATACACAGCATGCCCCATCACGTTACAGCAAAGATCTACCCAACCACCCCACACAACTTTCTCTTTGAATTTGTTGTTAAGGAAGACATGGACATGGCCTTCTAACTCCTAAAAATTAGTATTTACTAATATCTCTCCGGTAAAATTAAATACAGGCCTAGTCAGAAGAAAGCCAGTGGAATCGTTTTCTTCTTGAATTCCCTTAGGGTTTTAGGCATCCACGAGGATTCTTCCAGAGCCACATGTCTCAGCCAGTATTCCAAAAAGAGGAAAAAAGATCCTGATGTGCAAACGTTATGCAATCATTGGCTCTAATCAGAAGGGGGCGGGGGAGGCTAAGGAGGCCATCCCTGTTTGCCAACCAAAACAGCAGTGAGACTTACAAAAAACCCAACTCCTTTGGATCTGGCACTCTCGCTGAGTGTGAGTCGTAAAGGATACAAGCATTCCTTGCAGAAACCCAAAGTGGCTGTTGTCAACAATTAATACTCATTTCTCTTAACAACATCAGGGCAGGCCACAGGCGATAACCCTGTCTTGTACTGAGACAAGGTACTTCTTAAGTCAGAGGTAATGCCAGATCCTTAAATAAGTAGGAGGGAAAAACGTCCTCTCCCCCTGCATAAAATTATTGCAATGCTCTGTCTTAATGAAAGACAATCGGTTGGCGGGGGGGGGGCAGGGGGGAGAGAAGACATGAGTGGAATGTGGGGCAGGGGAAGAAAGCCTTCTAATGGCAACCCAGACCTTTTTCAAGCCACATCCTAACCATCTTTCATAGGTAATCTCATACAATTTGTATGAAGCTAACTTGAGAAGAACATATAAGATGATGAGAAAGCCGAGCCAGCGAGGGGGCCCCAAGTTGTTCAGCGTCCTAAACACAGAGCCAAAGGGTGGCAGAGTTTGTGCACATCCTCCCAACCCCAAAGGCCAGCTTCTCATAAGACTTTGTTCATAAAATTTCACATTGAGACGAAAACAGAACAAAAACAAACAAAACAGTAACAACAACAACAAAAAAAAAAAACCCTCCTTCTTGTAGACACAGAGAAAGCTCTCATAATCAACATCTCGCTCAGTGGAGTCCAGTTTCAATGCCAAGTGTCACATGACAGAGACAGACAGAATCACCCTGCTATCTCTTTTCAATTCTATCCCAACATGCCCACCCACCGAAAGACTGTCCGCTCCGTTTGGCATCCAAACAAAATAAAGCATGGTGCTGTGTCTAGTTCCTTCTGACAAGAACAAGAATACAACAGCTGGGGGCTGGAGAGATGGCTCAGAGGTTAAGAGCACTGCCTGCTCTTCCAAAGGTCCTGAGTTCAATTCCCAGCAACCACATGGTGGCTCACAACCATCTGTAATGGGGTCTGGTGCCCTCTTCTGGCCTGCAGGCATACAAGCAGACAGAATACTGTATAAATAATAAATAAATATTTAAAAAGAAAATACAACAGCTGCTGGGTAAGAGGAGAAGAAACCATGGAGGGAAGGAGGAAAGCAGTGAAGAAGAGAAAAAAGGAAGACAAGATTGGAAGAGAAGAAGAAGAAAAGACGGAAAAGGAAAGAACGAGGAACAGAAAGAGACATGAAGAACGGAGAAGCCAGAAATGTGATATTTTCTGGAATGGCAAGGGAAGGGAGAACGGTGGGGAGAGTTCCACTCAGTGGCCAGGGTCTCCCCTCACCCCCAGTCAGTCAATTCTCTGACCACTTCCTGTAATGACTGTTACGTGATTGGCCCACCAGGAGAGCCCATGATTACCCTAGCTATTAGGGAGCTGTCCATCCTTGGGGCCAGAGAAGATGCACACACAACTCCAGCACAAGGTGAGAGGTGGCGTGTGTCACTGGGGCAGCATGGGGAATCAGAAAGAACAGATGGCTTCTGGCTGGGACAGAGACAGAGAGTAAGGGGGGGGGGATGAAAAAAGTCACAAGAGCAGGGTGCAGTGCAGTGGCCCTGGGGGTGAGGGTGGCCTTCATTTCCAAGGGATCTCTGCCAATGAAGTCTTAACACAGGACTGTGACAGGTTCAACCTTGACTTGAGAGATCTGCCTCACCAGAGCTATGTAGGCCTTTGCCATCACATGCCCTACTTGCTGAGCACACAATGATCTTGCCCTTCTCCCATCGTGGCAAGAGGGAAGAATCCACAGACATGGGTTATCAGGGTTATCAAGGAGCAATTGTGTAGAGAAAGAGCCAGAACACTGCAGACATCCCGGGGCTCCGCTTCTAGAGTTTCCTCAAGAGGAAGTTATGGCACCTTACAGTCTGTCAACTGACCTGATTTATGAAACTTGTATGCAATTATCAAGAAATGTTTGTTTCTGCGTGGTTAAGCCGAATTCCGCCTCCCTTGTAAGTACACAGACGAATTTACTGAAGCAAGGATGCAGTTCCGTCTTTCCCCTCCATGAGGTGACTCGAAACTACTAGTCAGTGTCTTGAGTTGAAGTCTCACAGAGGTCACTGGCCCTGTGTGGCAATGGGACCATTGGTACAACTATCCACACATTGTCTTAATTGTGTTTGTTCAGCGATTAAACCGCAGCTACCTTAAGCCTGCACAAGACTACCTGAACCATCCATATTTTCCTGGCTATGATAGCATAATGCAGTTAAGATGCTTTGCTTAGAATAAACTATCTCTGCAAATGAAGCAAACTTAATGGCTGTTTATCATTTTAACCGGCCCACGGTGATGCGGAGGAACGGAGGAATCAATATTATTACATTAACATCTATCACACCTGACATAGCAGTTATGCAAATCAAGCCCAGGGCATGGTTTTATAGCACCATTAGATTGTAAAAACACAGAGTCTAAGCAAATGCAGAATATTTGAGTAGAAGAAACCACAGGCTCCAGCCAGACCTGCACCTATTCCATACCCCACCTGAAGAAGTTATTCTACCCATGGCTATAGGTGTTGCTGGGTCTTTTCGTCTGTTTGTTTTTTCAAAGTCTTTGGATAAAATATTGCGGGAGAGGATTTCTTTCCTTCTTTTTTTCATGTGTAGAAAATCCTTTGATGACCCTGAGTTTTGAGCCCTGCCCAAATCTACTACTTAAGAAAACAATCTCATACCGAGTCCAAGAAATCAAACAAGGAGACGCTTTGTGTCACGAATCAGAAGCATAGCCACAATACACAGGAGCAAAGCTGGAAGGGGGGCAAGCTTCCAAGAAGGCAGGCAGAAGGATTTCTCCGTGTCTGTTAGAGCGATCTCAGGGAACCACTGAAGACCAAAGGCTTGAGTGTTTTCCCACAACACTGACACCACAATCCAAACATGGGCTCTTGCCTTCTTCCTCCAGCTCCCACTTCATCCCCACCCAGCTCACTTAAACATGCCTTACTTGGCTTGGTGAAATATAAAAAAGAAAGAAAGAAAAAATGTGTTACAAATCACATTGCATAAAAATCCAACAAATGGTTCATTGCAATTTGACCTGAAACAGAAGGGGAAAGGGGCAGATTGGCGAGACTTTGCATCAACAACCAGTGCTCTTTAATATTTAAAAACATGTGAGCCAGGACTATATTCAAGATGACAGACAGCCTTTCCTCAGGATGTGGAGCAGACTTCCAAGAGAGCTGTGGAACTGTGTTCTTAAAACGTGAATGCTCAGAGACAAGAAGGGGTTTCAAAACACGGGCACATACACAGCAGTGTGAGGGCTATGGGAGGAGTCACTTCCACACTGTATTGTAGGCTGTACCAGTTATTTATGAGCCACAAAGGAAAGACCTTCCACACCAAGTTCGTCTGATGCTCTGATGTTTGGTACCAGCCCAGAGGTGGGTGATAGATATACAGGCCCAAATCTGAGCAAGAAGTCCACAGTGGAATTTTCTATAACTGGGCCTCGTTACCTTCCAGAAGACCCCCATAAATCCCCAAAATTATGGAATATTCCACTTAAAAAAAATCACCCCCAGAATGGACAATCTCCTAGCTAAAAGTAACACCATTACACAACGATTCTGGCTTTTTTTTTTTCAGAGTCAAAGTTCCTTATAAATAAATTTGTTGGAATTTAAAAAGTAGGATATCCTCATTATTTAAATAATGCAGTTATTAGAAGAAAAGGTTTGCATCTGTTAATCACCAAGCACAAAAATGCAAAGGTACTCTGAGAAAGGGGAAAATGAGGCCTGTGTATTCCAATACCATCACCCACAGCCACCACCACCCTGAAAAGGCCAATGAGTTCTTAGAATTTTCCGAGCTCTCTATCTAATATATGCATTGATTATTATTCTCTGCATTGCCATGGTAAGATACTTAGCAGAACTGATTTAACGGAGGAATGGTTTATTTTGGCTCACGGTTTCAGACCACACAGTCCACCACCATGTAGAAGGCACAGGGCAGAAGTAGACTGAAGGGAGCCTGAGGTAACTGATCACATAGCGAGCCTCAAAGAAGAGAGCTACACCTGACCCAGAACAGGAGGTATGCGATCTTCAAAGGTCGGCCCCTGGTGCACCTCACACCAGAAGTTCAACAGTCTCCTAATACAGTTGGGGCCATGTGCCAGAACATGAACCTATTGGGAAAGATTCAATTCATAACACAATTCCACTTAAACCCTAATTCTAACAGGAGTTAAAAAGTATTTCCAATGCAACACCATCAGATAACCCAGGAAGGGTCAGCATCCTTGGCAAATCTTGTGATCTAAGTTTTTTGAAAATACAGAGGAAGAAGAATAGAGTTGGAAGTATGAGTTGGTCCAAACACTGTGGGGAAACTGAACACAGACCTGCCTTGTGGCCACCATCTCTCCCCCTAGGTATTCCCCAATAGCAAAATGTACTGACATTAGCAAAAGCCTGCTCACAGAGGCACTCTCTAGAACAGCACCCAACTGTGAACAACCTCACGCTCCAGTACAGGAGAAAGGATGGAGAAAAGTGTTTACAGACACAGGGCAAGGAATGTAGATCATCAGCATGTTAGCTTAGCAAGCATGAAGTCCTGGGTTCAATCCTAGTGTAGTGCATAAATCAAGAGGGATAGCACACATCTGTAATTCCAGCACTTGGCAGGTAGAGACAAGGATGCAAAATTAAAGAGTTATTCTCTACCACATAGCAAGTCAGGCCAGCCTAGAATACATACACAGGTTTGGAAATGGGGAGAGGAGAAAGAGAGAGAGGAAGAGGAAAAGAGGTGGAGGGACAGAGAATGTGTTACAAGCCATGTCATTAAGTAACTACAGCCAACACACTAACACACATGACTCACAAATCTAACAGTGGGCAGAAGCAGACATAAACGTAAAAGGACATATGATTTCAATTATCCAAAGTTCCAAGTTAGGCAGTAACTTCTATACTCAGAGGTGAAAGAGGAGTCAGGGAGGCTTAGTAACTTTCAGATGGCACAAGGGCCTTCTGGGGTCCTGGCATCTTGTCTGAGCAGGGTACAGGTCATATCTGCAAGTAGTTTCTATTCTATACTCAGCAATCCTGTGACTAACGTGTGTTGCTATATGCACAAAACCCCACCCAGGACCTTCATGTGTAGGAACTTTTTTTTTTTTACTTATTCATAAAAGGAACTTGTATGAGATGTAGAATGTAAAGACTATATCAACAAGGAAATAAAACCCCCATCTGGCTGGGTTTGCAGACTAATTATAGAGATGGCTCCCCATTGGCACAGTCTCTTTTCCAGTTCGCATCAGGAACTCTTTCCCATCATTAAACAGTTCTCTACAACATCTCTTCAAGGGCTGGATCGCAACCCGGAGCATGTGCACAGTGAGCTATTTAGCCAGCAGGGCTCTGCTAGGCAGTCAGTTGTTTGTAATGAGTCATTAAGAGCAGCACTGTAAACAAGAACAATTATAGGGAACTTTAACCACATCAGATGATTGTTTTCTTAAGATAAATTCCCCCAAAGAATGTCTGGCTCAAAGGATATGTAAATAACTACCAGGAAGGAATTCTGCTAATTTGCATTTCCGACCTCTAGGTTTGAGAGTTCCTATTCGTAGGAGATTAATTTTTGAAGAGAATCTACAGTAAAAGATAGTTCAAGTGATGTTGCATCAAATATATGGATAGCCCATATATGGATAGCCCTCCTACACGGAGCAATTATTAAACAGACCTTTAAATGCAAATAAAAAAGTTAACTTTAAAATTTACCATAAATTTTAACTAAAAAGCCCAAGGGACAGAGAGAGGGCTCGGTGGTCTAGAGTATTTGCTGTCTCACAGAGGACCCGGGTTCGATTCCCAACACCCACATGCCAGCTTGCAACTGATTTCAACTCCAGTTCCAAGGGATCCAGCACCATCTTCTGACCATTGTAGGTACCCGGTGTGCACATGGTATGCATACACACATGTAGGCAAAACACCCCTTTGCAAAAAAATAGAATCTTTGGGGGCTAAAGAGATGGCTCAGTGGTTTAAAGCAATTGTTTCCCAATCCAGAGGACCTGGATTTGATTCCTAACACTCGCATGGTGGCTCACAGCTATTCATAGCTCCTAGTTCCAGAGAATCTGACTCCTTCTTCTGACCTCTGAGGGCATCAGCCTTGCATGTGGTACATGCACATACACGCAAGCAAAACATCGACACACATAGAACAAAGCAAAACAAAATAAACAAAACCCTAAAATGAAATAAACTAGAAACCAGTCACATGACATACAGTTGTTAGCCGCAAATATGAGCTGAGGTATCGAACGGCACCCTAAGGCATCAGTTGAGTGCAGAGATGATGAGGGAGGCTGTGGACAGCCAGATAGATCTCATGCATCCCGTTCTGAAGACATTTGAGAGCTGTCTTGAGTCCTTCCTCAGAACTGCCCTGTGGCAGAGTCTGCACATATCACAGCCACGGGGCACCTGTGACTTTTGGGGAGCAGACGTGATCTAGGTATGACAGAGAGACTTGGGGAGGCTCAAAAATGTGAGTCTATTTCCACCTTGACCAAAGGTCAGAGAGTTGAAACAACTTCATTCTATCCTTTCAAGGTTATTATCTGTTTGGACCTCAAACAAAGGCCCCACCTAGATTTAGACCAGAGAGTTCTGCTCGCTCAAGGTTATTGTCAACAGGTGTGCTAATAGCCAGCCCTTGTATTTCAGGAATAGAGAAGTAGAGACGTTTCTTCTTCTAACAAAAGTCTAACTCCAACTAGGTTCCTACTCCAGTAGGGAGATAACAATGGATCCCACCCAGGAAGTGGTTTGCCTCCAGAATGTTTTGGTCTAGGGTGTGAGCAAGACTTGTTCTGTTCTAGCAACAGAATGTTTAACTACGGACATAGCCCACAACCTTCAACTGCTTCGTTCATTTCCTTATATCATGTTAATGCAGTTTTTTTTTTAAATCTTACTCCTACCTTTTGGGGTCAGGGCTATTTTATGTAATTGAAAATTAAACGCAGGTGATTTTCAGTATTCACTGGAACTCCCTCCCAGGACTAGCCTATGTTTTCTGCTTTATCTTTACTTGTTTTCTGATCCCCTTGCCTCTCCCCTGGTAAGCTGGTCTTTGACAGAGACTGAGAGCCCTCTCTGCCAGCCTCAGATCAAAGTGGCACTCACCTCTTCAGTTTATGAAACTCTTATATATGGGGGCTTCATGGTGCCAAGGATAATTTATTCAAAGGAGAAGACATCCTTGAAATCACACTAATGGAAAATAGGTTATTCTATAGATCAAGGCTTCTTAAACTTTGTCCACTCGTAGCCATTTTAACCCGAGAAAGTTTTATGTAACCCCAGGCACATACATATGTAAAATAGGCTCAGAAACCAAAAGCTTATGGATAGTGCATCAAAAAATTTATTTCAAGATAATTATTAGGTATAAATATGATTTTTACCACTTGTTAAAAATGAAAGGATTTTTTTTCGACTAATGAGATAAATATGCTTGGTTATTTTACATAAAGAGTGAAATGTTGACTGACTATTTGATACTTAGAAAATCTTCAACCATTCTCAAAGCTGGCCAATATTTTTATTTTGTAACCATACATGCTGAGACTGTCTTATCACATAAATACATGCTACAAAATAGTAGAAACATGGAGCTGGAGAGATGGCTCAGTGGTTAAGAGCACTGACTGCTCTTCCAGAGGACCCTGGTTCAATTCCCAGCACCCACATGGCAGCTCACAACTGTAATTTCAGTTCCAGGAGACCCGACACCCATGGCAAAACACCTATGTACATAAACCAAAAATAAATAATACAAAATTTTACATGTTTTGAAATAATACACTCCATACATTCATGTATGTCTTTGTTGTTCCCATGCCAAACAGTCAGCCCTGAAAGCATATATACAAGTTCGACACATCACACCAATGGTCCACAGTCTTCCTCCTGCTGCAACCCTTAATACAGTTCTTCATTTTGTGGGGAACTAAGTGCTAGGATCTGAGTTCCAATCCCCAGAACTCATGTAAAGTCAAGCACAGTAGCGTACATCTGCAATCTCACAGGAGTGGCTTCCTGGTGCTCCTGTGGCTTCCCAGTGCTCTGTGTGGCTTCCTGGTGCTCCTGCAGCATTCTGGTGCTCCTCCAGTTTCCCGGTGCTCCTGCGGTTTTCCTGTGCTCCTGCACTTTTTCAGTGCTTCTGCAATTCCCGGTGCTCCTGTGGCTCCCCAGTGCTCCTGTAGTTTCCCGGTCCTGTGGCTTCCTGGTGATCCTCCAGTTTCCCAGTGCTCCAGCAGGTTCCCTGTGTTCCTGTGTTTAGATGGAAGGGGAAAGATAGGAGAATCTCCAGAAGGTTGTGGGTCAGGTAGCTTGGTATACACAATGATGAACAACAAAAGACGTGAAAGAAGGAGGAAGGTGAAGTGGTCCTCTAACCACATATACACGGAAAGAAAGACAAAAAGACCAAAAACATTCACCAAACAAAGATACTGCCTGAGTATTTAAACACGATGCCTGGACCTAAGACAACATGAAGTAGGCACCACTAGCTGGCAGGCGTTAAGTAGCTACAGGGACTGTGGATATATTATTTACAACATAAATACCACAGAACAAGCACTGGACAACATTACTTCATGTGAAAATGAGCCAGCTCTTAACCACAACGTTTCCATGAACTGAACGGCCATTCACAACCATTCACTTCAAAGGTCAGAGCCCAGCCTTTAAGCAAAAACAATTTGCTACAGACGTCATGTTGATGAGCTGGTTTCTCAGGGTTTTAACAAAGGAGTAACAGTTGATTTCAGCCACTGGACAAACATAGTCAGAGCCCAAGGCAGTGGAATTTCACTTGACCATTTATTCTAGACTCCTGGCACCAGGAAAGGATGGTACCTCTGTTTTTAAACAGCCCTGAAGAGGTGTTATAATTGAGTACAATGGATCATATTTTTATCATTGTCATCCAGATGGGATATGTCAGAAAGTTATCAGATGGAGAAGATGGGTGTATCTGTTAGCCTGATCTGTCACCTGGGTACCCTGTCCCTTTTAGAGACAAGCTCCCCCCACTCCCAATCTCCCCTCTTCCACTGAGGCCAGCGCATTTCCCACCTCCTCTCCGGTCCTTTCTCTCTGTCTGCCCTTCTTCTAGAGGGGCAGCTTTTGCCTCTCTCTCTTTTCCCCCTTCTTCCCTTCCCTTCCTCCCTTCCCCCTAGATAACCCACCTAATAAACTCCTTACCCCAGATCTCACTGCATGGTGTACCTGTTTGTCTCTCACCGCCATGGTCTCCCACCTGCAAGGGGACCTGCCAAGGCCTCACCACCCCTCGTGGGACCACTGACCCTCGTGGGACTGGCCTCGGGTCACCTTTTTATAAATAACATTGGTTCTGTGATTCAGCCAGGCTCTCTCCATGTTCTCTCCTGCCTGCGGGTGGGCCAACTGAGGACGTGTGGGGACCCTGGACTCAGATGACTTTCTGACATCCTGTGCCTGCTCCATTGTTGCAGATGGTAAGGCCCTCTTCTCCAAGTCAGCTCTCCCTGACACTCATCTCTGGTTATTCCCCACAGCTGAGGACTGAGGTCTGGCATCTCCTTCTCAAACTTTAGTCCTTGTCTTATTCCCAGACTGTAGTTCCTTGGACACTAGAAGTGGCCTCCAGTCTCCACCCTCCGAGCTGACAAGCCGTAGGGTGGTTTTGACCTATCTCTCCATTCTCGCTCTAGCCGGAAGATGTTCTCGGGTACGTAGCCGTTGGGTCCTCTCCCTTCTCGCTCTCTTGCCTAGGGGAATAGACCTAAAACTACCTGTCCAACATTTCCCCGGTATGTCTTTTACAGACCTTAAAACCTCTGCCTTACTTACAGATTCCTAACCTTACCGCCTTTGCACTAACAAATGGCCTAGGTACCACTTAAACAGCAACCTAAAATGGGAGTTTTCTAATTTCTATCAGCAAACAGGCAGATAGCAATGTTTCTATCCAGCCAAGTTCTGCACTGCCGGTGTCCTGCCAGCACCTCACGCCCGTCCACTTTTCCTTTCGCTGGGCAGCCCCACCCACCTGTAACTGCTTTCGGCTTAACCATATTCCTTTTCTAGCTCCTGTTCCTTCTATTCTATCTCCGCCACGGCTACCGCTGGTCCTGCAAAAACCGGCAAAACTGGCTGGGTCCAAGGCAGCTGTTCCACGCCCAGCCCTTGCTCCCCATGGTGGCTGGCGCGCTGCAGCTGGTTTGCGGCAGCTGGCTGCTCTGAGTAATTTTCCTGTCTATTTCATATTCGAAAGAATGTGTGAATGTTGTGACCACATGGATGTAATTTTGTTTTAAATTTATGTTCTACACAGCCTTTACGTCTCTCTTGTTATTTGTATCTCTTTAAAATTCCCGCTCTGAAAATGTGGTTTCTCCATACAACACGTGACTGCTGCCATTTTGACTAAGGGCAGGTCAGATGACCTCACCACCATCTTGACTAAGGGCAGTTCAAGTGACCAAATCCAGCCATCTTGACTAAGGTCAGGTCAGGTTACCAAGTCACCGTCTTTACTAAGGTTTTCCTTGCCTAGTCTCAGGGTTTACTTACATTTTTGACTCTAAATTCTTCTTATTGACTCGTTACATGTGTGTTTTATGCAATGGTATGCTTTCAGCAAGGCCCAACAAAGCATCATCTTCACCTAACTTCTGTTTAATATATGTGTGTGTGCACATGCATGTGACTTTTTGAATTAACCTTATGTATGAACATAAGTTAGCTTTAACACTATGTGTATGTGTATAAAACTTAAATTCAACTATGTGTAAATGTACATATACTTAATAGTAAAAATTTTAAATAATCTGTTCATTATAACTCATTGCAGCCTAAGAAAACAATAAGTCTCATATTTCAAACTGGTATGTACTTTTAAATCTCTTACAAAAATACTGTATATGTAACCCAACTCTGCTTTAATATATATTAAGCTGTTCTCCACTGTTGTCAGTTCTACTGTTAAGCTTCTATTGTAAACAGTTTTTGCTCCTTTGTCTTTTACAAGTTTAAATCTTACATGTTAAGAGCCAGTACAGTCAAGCTTGGACTCAGCTCTCCAGGCAGATTCTATACTCAGAGATCTGGGAAATATGGCATTTAAATGTTTAATTAGTAAAAGATTTTTCCTAACAGAGAGACAGGTTGGCTCCTAGCAGTAGCACTCTATTTCCTCCAAAAAAGACAGAGGACAGATGGACACAGAACAATGTCCATCCACATTTCACTTCATCAAGTAAAAGCACTAACCATTGGGCAGAACTGCCTTTCATCTAAACTCCTGAGAAGCACTGGATTTGACTGCCTAGCTACTCAGGCCAAGGTAGGCTTGTCTTTCTACAGATTTCCTAGCCCACAGGATCTTCTAACAGCAGAAGACAAATACAGTCCTGATGCCCTTGCCCTCAATGACCATGGAGGACACTGAGGAATGGCTCTAGGTAGCCAATAGAATAAGTCCTCTGTCGTTTTTAAATCAATAACTCAAGTAGAATTTTATCCTTCTCAAAGATTTATAATGCAGTTTGACAGACGAGAGGTTTTGTCAGTTTAAAAGGACAGCCTCACCAAACAAGTTTCAGTTTAACTTCTTAACATTTTCCAAATAAACGGTGTCTTAAGAGATACAAACGCAGGTTATTAAGGTGTGTGCCTGCAAGTTATAAAGGTGTGAGGATAAACACAAGTTATCACATTTCTCTCTCATGCTGCATTCCATAACCTTAACAATATCAATAAAATGCTGATGAGCTATTAATCCACGCTGGCAGAGTACTACCACTGCTGCTGTGGTCATTCCCTAAAGATACTCTTCATTGTACAAAAACATCTGTCACAGCCAATCTGACATAAACATGCCACTGTTTATATACAATGTATGTGCCTAAAACATCTGTTTTATAAACTCGAAGAATTCTTCTGAATACCAAGGAGCTGAATTGAAGGATTCACTTTAAACAGGTCAGATACCCCTCTCAAGTCCCTAGTCCTGAAAATTTTTTTCTTCTTCCTAAACTTAACTTTGTCCTCTGCTCTGCCAACACCTTGCCAGGTCCAAGAGACACCAGATAATTCCATACTACAAATCCTGGAGAGGAGTAAAGTGACCAGCTACCCCAGGATGTGACCAGCACCCAGCTTTCTCAGGTCCCCCAAGAAAGACCTCGATACCCACAAATAAGCAGGAAACAGTCTTGGGAATCCACATTCCCAATTCTCTCCACCTGCTTTGCCTAACTCTCTGCCTTTGTATCACAAGAAAAAGATGGGAATGTTGTAATCTGCTGGCCTGGTCTGTCACGGGGGAGGGGGGGACCTGACCCTTTAAAAGACAAGCTCCTCCCTCTCCCAATCTCCCCCTTCTGCCAAGGCAAGTGGATCTCCTGCCTCCTCTCCATCTTTCTAGGTCTACCCTTCTTCTGGAGAGGCAATTTCAGCCTTTCTCTTTCCTCCCCTCCTTTTCCCTTCCCTTCCCCCTCCATAACCCACTAAATAAACTCTTTACCCCAGCTCCCTCTGCATGGTGTATCTGTCTGTCTCTCACCTGATGGGATCTTCCCTGCAGAAACCCCGCTGAGTCCTCAGTGGGCCCGCTAACCCTAGTGGGATGAGCCTCGGGTCACCTCTTTATAAATGATAACAGGTGGTCTGTGTGAGTGCTTCAGTTATGGACCTGGGCAGCACTTTAAGCAGTGCCTGACATCATAAAAGTATTCCTTAAAGCAATCTCCAACATATTTTAATGAATTTTTTTCACACCATAACCTTTCTTCACAGATCCCCGGGCCTACATTATTTAAACACCCAGTGGAGTTTCTCTTGATTAATGAAATAACTCACTAAAGGTGTATTATTTCAGGTCAATCTATTTTAAAACATTAAGTGAATTTGAAATGTCTGCCCTGGCGGTGCTGAAGAAAGCATGGGCAGCCTGTATGTGGCGGTTCTGTTGATCTTGTCCATACTGGGTTTCACCATCTAGGCTGATGAGGACGACTCACCAGGTCTCTTCCCTTTATTAATCTAAAATTTAAGATTTTAAAGAAGTGAGCCAGGGAAAAATGGTCACAGACACTTCCAAGCAAAACAAGGAAAAATCCTCATGTACAGTATTGATAGTTCTGATTATAATATTCAGTGATGCTCTCATTTGAACTATCAAGACTTATGACATGAGATTTACATTAAGAAAAAGGTCATACCCTAAATGAGAAATTGTGTAGGTCATGTTGACCTGTGTGCATGTTTGTGGGGACTTGTTTTCATTATATATACTTGATGGATTAAGTCTCAACCCATTGTGAGCAGCACCATTGCCTGGCTTAGAGCTTTGGATTGCATAAGAATAGAGAAAGATAGGCTGGTACTAAACATACATCTATTAATTTCTCTCTGCTCTGGATTGTGGATATGTCTAGCTGCTTCAAGATCCTGCCACTGTGGCTATACTGATAAGACAGACTATAGTCTAAAACAGCAAGTCAAATAATTCCCCTTCTCCCCTAAATT
>NW_004949180.1:1139410-1149373 GCF_000317375.1 Microtus ochrogaster
GCTCTTGTAGACCAGGCTGGTCTCGAACTCACAGAGATCCACCTGCCTCTGCCTCCCGAGTGCTGGGATTAAAGGCGTGCGCCACCACCGCCCAGCTTAAAATGCATTTTTGAGATTATAATATAATTACATTTCTCCCTTCCGTTCCCTCCCTCAAAACATCCCCGTCTGCCCTTCCCTACCCTCCTTCAAGCATGGCCTCTTTTTCACCAATTGCTATTGTATGTATATATGTATAGAAATATGCATATGCATTCCTAAATAGAGCCGACTCAGTCTATATAATGTAATTTGTATATGTGCTTTCAGGGCTGACCATTTGGGACAGAACAACAAACTGGTATGGTCTTCCCAACTCCTAACTTCCCTCGGTTGCCTACAGTTGTTTGTGCAGGGCTGAGGCCTTGTGGGCTTCTCCCTGTCCAGTTTGGCATGCCTGCTGGTGTCACCCTTGTTCAGCTCATGTCTGGGCAGTCATGCTGGCCAGACTTTATGGGTATAGCTTCTGACGTTACTAGGAGACACAACCTCACATCAAACTCCCAGATCCTCTGGCTCTTACAATCTTTCTGACCCATTTTCTGCAATGGTTTCTGAGCCTTTGGTCGGGAGTTGTTTTACGGACATATATGTTGGGACTGGGCTCCGCAACTCTGCATTTTGATTGGCTGTAGTTTTCTGTAGTAGTCCCCATGTGTCGCAAAGAGAATATTCCTTTATGAAGGTAAAGGTTATACTTAACTGAGGATATAAGGTCAAATTTTATAGAATGTTGTTAGGGATTATGCTGGGGTAGTAAATAAGAGGTTGTAGATTGTCCTCCCATAACCATGCTTTTTAAAAATATTTTTATTATTTTGAGTTATGTGTCTGTATCTATATGTAATTATGGGTTGGTATATGTAAGTGCGGTGCACTCAGAGGCCAGAAGGTTGTGGGTGGATCCCCTGGAGCTGGAATAAGAGGCAATTTTGAGCCACCCAGCATAGATTCTGGAAATCAAAATCAGGCTCTCAGCAAGGGCCATATATACTCTTAACCACAAAGCCACCTCTCCAGTTTCTATACAGCAATGCCTTGGATTCTCTTCCAAATGACTACGTCAGTTTTGTTTTGATTTCAAAGGTATTTTACTATAATCTTTCTACCCCTTTGCTAGAAACCCATTACCATACCTTTAGTATACAGAACATACAAATCACAATGTAAAGAGTAGCCATGAAAGATCCTGACACAAGGCTTCTGGAGATGCAAAATGTGTCTGTGCTCTTTACAACAGATTAAATATTCCATGGCCACACCCGGCTGACACTGGGTCTTTCGCACTTCTTTCCTAAGACAGTAATTGAAACAAAATACAGCTTTACTACAGCCACTTGGTTTTAGCTGCCCTAGTACACTACCATCTTCAGCGCCTTCCCTCACCCGCTCATTCATGCATTCACTCCACAAAGACTCCCAGTTCATCCATCACATGGTAAACACTGTGTTTGGAGTCTTTCCCATGGGCTGCACAGTCCACAATCCAGTACATGGTTCTGGAGCTAGCCTGCATAACAACCAAGGTGTCAATTATGCAACATGTCCTTCCTGTAAGAAGTACAGATTCTGATGAATGGGATGGTGTGGGAGAATTATATGTATTCCGTCAATCAAGTTATAAATAAACGCTGATTGGCCAGGCAGGAAATATAGGTGGGAAAACCAAACAGGAAGTAGAAATGATGTAATGAGAACAGGAGAATTCTGGGAAGGAGGAAGTTGATTCCTCCCACTCCTGCCCAGACCACCGAAGCAGCAGGATGTGATCTGCCCCACTGAAAAAAGGTACTGAGCCACATGGCTAACATAGATCAGAAAAATGAGTTAATCAAGATGTGAGAGTTAGCCAGTGAGAGGCTAGAGCTAATGGGCCAATCGGCTTATAATTTATGGAGACCTATGTGTGATTTTCTTTGGGGCTAAACAGTTGCGGGGTACTGGGAGGGACAGAAAACAACAACAAACAAGCAGCCTGGCCCCCTCCATGTTACAATGGGATACAGATTCACTGCTGGACCTTGATGGGATCTTAGATGCTGTGTAAGTAGACAAAGAACACAAAGCCTCTTCTGTGGGGAAGCTGTCCTTTCTCAACGTATCTTATGACCAAAAAAAGAACATTACAATTCGGAGTGAGCGCATCTTTGGAATCTCTAATAACTTGATAACCTGAGCGCATCTTTGGAATCTCTAATAACTTGATAACCTCTATCTTTTCAAAGATACACTTCCAGATTCGGATTTTGAACAGCACTCATGTTGAATTAAAACCAATTAATGTATCTTTCATTTCATTTATTTTTAGTCTTACCTATTTGACTTAAGGTGTTAAACGTTTATACAGAATGAAAGTATGATGTTTCTTTTATAAATTATTTATATGCAAAAGTCTATATTCAAAACTGTGAAGCCAAAGACGGTACCCAGGACTGTGTGACACAGGAAAGTATGGAAGACTGTTGACCTTAGGGAGGATGTCATGCTCCTTCTCCAGCAGGCTACTTCCAGGCCAGATTTTCTGACTCTGAAGCTGTCATTAGCCCTGCAGCTTCATATCAGCTTTGTTAGGCACACAGTGGGTGATCAGCAGTATAGCATGGCTCTGTATCCAGCCCCCGAACACACCCTGCAAAGCAGATCCACACACTCCTGCAAAGATGACAGACTCATTTAGAGGGTTGGAAGAACACCACTAATTTTTTTTCAAGCTCCTGAGGCTTCAGCTTCCCAGCAAATTCTCCTCATCATGCCAAGAACATGCTCGGGAGTGGAGAGTCAGTGGATGAAATCATCTCAAGGCATCTGCCAGCCCGAAAACTCACAACTCTGACTTTAAACACAAACGTAGCAAAGATATCAAGGGCATTTCCAGCGAGATGAAAATACGCCCGTGAGCCTTCCCAAAAAGGAAGAATTATTTCAAGTACGATGGCTCTGCTTCTGTAGAAGAAAGGTCTGTGTGGGCAACACTCCAGGAGAAAAATATTTCTGTAACGTTGGCTATGATATGAGCTCTGTTAGACGATGGAAACGTGATACACAGAAATCAAAAGACCCTACCTGGCTATGCAGGTAATTATATTGCTGGACGTGTGTGCATGCATGTGTACATGCATATGTGCATGTATTTGTATGTGTGTATATGAATATAACAAAACATAATCGCACCTCATTGATTCCGAACTCAGTGTCTGGGGACCTCTTAGATCTGGAATAAACTTGAAAACCACCGCAAAGTAAGCAGCCAAAAGAAACATCACTGCCTTTCCACACAAGAGCAAACGCCTTTCAAGAATTCCGCTCACAGAAGTTCACAGAAACAGCTGACAAGATTACACACCAAGCTAACCAGGATTAAGGAGTTTCTTCCTGCAGGACAGAGAACCTTCAATATGTTAACGCATGCTGAGCATCCCCCAAGGAACTTAGCAGACCAGAGGGCTTTTATTTCAAAGTCACACCAGTATTTCCAGTAATTTGAAAATAAAATTGAATGAACTGGTATTTCTAGAGACTTCTTCATCTTTGATTACCCAGCTCTCTCACAGGCAATGTATCTCACTTTGCCCTTGTGACACTCTTAAGGATGCGCTGAGTGGGAATTCTGACTTCCCTTGGAGGTGATGGGAGCCGGAGCAGGGAGGAGGTCAGTATCTGCCTCTGTACTTGTTCCTGAAGACCTCAGCATCCTCCCCGAGTGCGCCCACCAAGGTCTCCAAGCCCGCAGTCACATCTCCTCCCCAAAGATGGTGACTTCCTTATGAATAGTCAGCAAAAGGCCTCGAAGATGAAGAAAGGCAGGAAAGAGTTCTTTGAAAATACCCCCAAATTGTAGAGTTATTCAGTAAGAAAACCATGATGAAATTTAATTACACAAGGCTTCCCCTGAGTCTTTATTTCATCACCTCAACAAAGTGACGAGGGTCTGAAATCCAGACTTGAAAATGTATCAACAGTGCTGATAGGATGAATGTCCCGGGGTGTTTCTGAAACAATGAAGCATTTTCCATTCACGTAGCACTTTCTGGTTGAAACAAACAAAGCTCCACAAAGAACAGTCTACAGAAAGCAACATCTCAGTCACTCAGGAGAAAAGGGAGAAGCCCCCACTGGCACCCAGAGCTGTAAAGACAGCCATGGATGTGGGCTTCACCTTGGGATGGAGTGACGCCAAAGGGCGCGCTCCAGAGGGGTGGAGAACAGAGAGAAGAGAGCAAGGACATGCTGAAGTCAGATGGACGACGACTGTGGGCAATACCTGTGGCTCAGGAGCCTGCGCACACCACAGCCGGCTCTGCCACAGAGGGCTCTGCAGTCAGCAGCAAATAGCCAAAGGCCTTTGGAGTCACCTCTTAAGTCATCCCATGCTGAGCAATGGTTCCTCACAGCAGGTGGGTCAGCTGGACTCTGCAAACTCCAGAACTCCACTGTGTGAAGATCCTATCAGGCCTCACACTGAGCTAGGGGTCTTGGCAGTGTCACATCCACACCAGGGTACCACAAAGCCTGGGAGGAGGATGCAGTCCTAAGTCAACACCCTCCTGGATGGAGGGTAGCACTGTAATGTTTGTCCCAGGGGTACCTTTTTTTAAAAAAGACTCAGTCTGGTCTCGAACTCACTAAATAGCCAAAGCTGGCCCTGAACTCCTGATTTTCCTGTCTCCCAGCTGCCAGCATGTCCAGTACCTCAGGATTGGACATGGTAATAGGGGAAAGAAAGAAAAGAAAAGAAAAGAAAAGAAAAGAAAAGAAAAGAGAAAATACACTTATAGGCAAAATCCTCTTCTTAAATTCTAAAATCTTTGTCTAAAAATAAAAATTAAAAAAAAAAAAAAGCTTAGCAATTCTCCCAAGTGATCCATGGGGGGAGGGGTTAGCGCATGTGGAGCTGGAGAGACTGAGTAGTTAGCAGCCCTTGTTGCTCTTAGAGGACTAGGATTCAGTTCCCAGCACCCACCGGGTGCCTCATAACCATCCATAGGCCCGGTTCCAGAAGAGCCAGTGCCCTCTTCTGACCTTCACGGGCACCAGGTATTCATGTAAGCAAAACACTTAGACACATAATTTTTTTTTAAAAAAAAATTAAGTTATTAAAAAAAAAATAAAACAAAAAGCTGTGCAGCCCAGGAAATCCATGTGGGAGGGAAGCCAGGCATCTACTCTTTCCAAACCAAAAATGAACGGGCAGGCCAAGAAATCTTTGCAACTGTTGTGTTATTTTTACTTTTTGTATTTTAATTTCATTGCTATGTCAATAAGAAGGAAGTCAATTAAAAATATTTATACCACATTTTAGAAAAATGAACCTTTTGTTCCCCTGACTTCACCTCTGTCTGATTTAGTATTATCTGAAAAAGATTGGAAGTTACATAATTCAATTAAGTCTTATTTAGCTAGAGCTATCCAGTGCAAAACAGAAAAAAAAATCTTCTAATGCGCTTTCCTTTTTTTTTTTTAATCAAATCCAGTTGATACTGAGGTGATACAGTGAGAGAGAGGAGAGCCAAGTGAGCAGAGAGACTAGAGGGGGGTGTTCAACACCTAGCCGAACGGTGTAGGTGGCCATGCTGCTTTCTGTACAGCCGGAGAGCCGTTGTCCTTGTTTGATAGACAGCTCCAGTGGGTTGTGTTGTTGGCACTGACAAGAAGCAGTTATGGGAAGCAGGGGAGAGCTGGTCAGGCCTCTGAGAATACAATAGATACCCTAAGGGCTCAGACAGAAAACATCCGAGCTTCAGCAGCCTCAGCTCTGGTAGAGCACAGCCTGAGCAGGTGTGGGAGGAAGGAAGAGTGGGCCACACTGGCCGGGGACAGACATGGAAGACACCACTGTGTCCCACAGCCCACATCCATAAACCGCAGCTTAGCCTGACCATGTGGCATATTCAGATAAACAGTGGCTTCATCTCAGAAGGACTACAGTAATATTTTAAAGAGACAATAACTCTGATTAAAGAAGAACATAAGATGACTAACAAGATATTATCTTGGCTTTCTAGAAACCTTCATTATCTCGAACTCTCCATATCCTATACTCCAGGTGTCTAAGGTTTTATGTGTTAGACCCTAAGTTAACCTCTCAGCACCTGCCCAAAGGCCAGGTAACTTCCTGGAATGCTGGGAGTTGTAGTTCTTAAAATTAACAACAAAGTCTCATAGGAAAGTAAGGTGGCCTATAGGTTTTTGTCTGTATAAGCCCCGCCAACACATTTCGTGGGGCCACTGAGATGGAAAGTTTCCAGGACTGGGCCTGACCAAATTCCATCTTGGTCAGAAGATAAAGTAAAAAGCTCGCTTTAATTTGACCAAAAGGGTGGGACTGGTTTTTCTCTGGAGAGTCTCAGGAGTAACATATGCAACTTTTGATTGATTGGACTATTTACGGTTTTGTGTTTTTTTAACCTCTTTCCAAACTCTCTAACTCCAATTTGCTATATTTTATTAAACTCTAAGTTTTGCTTCAAAACTAATCATGTGCCAAGAGAAGTGTGTGGTTCTATGCAACCTTGGTGGTCACAGTAAAAAGGCGTTACCTCCAAGCCCCTAAATTCTGTTACAACACTGACCCCATTCTCACCCTCAAAATCCCACCTCAGACAGTTCTGCTGAGGAAAGGGCTCAGCGTGGTGGAAAATATAAGCTAATGAATGGCTTTTTTTTTTTTTTTTTGGAAGAATGTTCACAAAGTGCAAAGCAGAAGTAGATCTCTGCTGGAAGCCAGGACATAAGAGGCTGACTCAGGGCAGCAGTAAGGACAAGATTTGCCTTTTGCACTTATTTCTTTCAGATGAGGAACACGTACCTGTCGATTCAGGAAGAATAAACAATTTTCTAAAATTCGCACTTTTGAAAACAGGGCATGGAGTACAAACGGCAATGTTTCAGCTCAAGAATTCTGACTTCAAAACAGCAAAAGTGAATGGCGTCTCCTCCTAGAGTATATATATATATTTTAATAAATCCGTATTTTGTCAACTACAAGCAATTAGGGTAGCATCTGAATACTGGCCAGTGGGCAGAGGGACACACACAAACTGTAGCAGCACTCGGGGCCTGAGTCAGGACTACTGTGAGTTCAAGGGCAGGCTGGAAGCCTGTCTCAAAACACCAGGAAAATAAATAAATAATAAAATTAAAATTATTTCCATGCTCAAAATGGTTTTATAATTAAAGGTCAAAACCTCTTCACGCCCAAGGATTAACTGAGAGTTTACGTTCTCAAGTAACACTGCCAGAACTGAAACCCTACATCATTATTTACTCAGAAAATGCTTCAGTGTCTCTAAGCCTCAGCTTGCCCATCAGCAGAACTGGAGTGCTAGCAATTTAAGGACTTGTGATTGACTTTCAGCAGAACATCAACCCATTGGCATAAAATAGGTATTCAGTAATTTTTTTTAAATAGATAAACACATCGGTGTCATTGTATACAGTGACACTCAAAACAATGCAACCTTTATTCTATCACTATTACATTTCCCCGGGTATGAATATGACTCCAACTCTTATGACAAAAAAAAGAAAAAAGAAAAAAGGTGTGTGGGACACTGTTCCCCACATCGTCTGAGAATTATCAACAGAACTAAAACAGGGAACACCATAAACAGTAACATTGGTTGGGGCTGCCGGGATCAAGTTTTGTCTGCTGGTACCAAAAGAGATGATCCTTTTCCTGTGACAATAAGGAGGTAAGGAAATGTCATTTATAGCCCTTGTACCTCCAGAACACTGCTACCTAGGGGACTTTTGTTCACAAAGTGAAGGGACAGATGCAGCATCATCGAGTAAGAGAGAGTTCAGAGAGCTGAGCCACTCCAGGAGACCAAAGACATTATGGTGTAGGAGGTTCTTCTGTTTGTGTGTTGCTTTCATTGGTTAATCAATAAAGAAACTGCTTGGCCTGATAGGGCAGAACTTAGGTAGGCGGGGAAGACAGAACTGAATTCTGGGAGGAAGAAAGCAGAGTCAGAGAGAGAGCAGCCATAGAGAGAGAGCCACCATGGAGACGCCAGGTCAAACATGCTGAATCTTTCCCGGTAAGCCACGACCTCGTGGTGACATAAGATTAACAGAAATGGGTTAAATTAAGATGTGAGAGTTAGCCAATAAGAGGCTAGAGATAATGGGCCAGGCAGTGATTTAATTAATACAATTTCTGTGTGATTATTTCGGGTGTTAGCTAGCCGGGCAGAATAAACAAGGGGCCCCGCTCTCCTTACAACAACTTTAGACGTAGTAAGCAGTAGAGTTTGTTTGGTTTTGGTGGTATTATTCTTCATCAAGGGTGTCTCTCAGAACGCTGCGGTACAGAAGGGGTGAAGATGGTGCAGAAAGAGAAGGAGAGGTGACGGCGGAGGAGAGGTGAGGGGAAAGAGAAGAAAGAGCCCTCTCTTCTAAGACCCCTTCAAGCACAGGTGAAATAAGGTATGTCTCCATATGTGGCCAGAGCCTCTGGTGACCACGGCAATCTCTACCGTGCAGATCTCTCTGACCCCACCAGAGTACCCATGGCCTCCCCTTAAAGTTCTGCAAAGGAATATTCACCAATTACAATGATAATGAGGAAAAGTGTAGAAAAGAAAGCACAAGTGATCATTTCCAGCTCATGGTGTCATTCCATGTCCCCCACAGGGGGGACTAATTTTCATAATAACATATTTTAAGCTTGAAGGTGTTTTATTGATAATTTTATTTTATCCTGGTACAATACACATATGTTAAAACCTATAAGATTGCTACTGTTGCCCAGATGGCTGTTAAAAATACCTATTATACACTGAGTTATTTTAAGATCGCCATTGGTTCACACTGAAAAAAAAAAATAAACGAAAAAGAAAAAGGAAAAAAATTGGAACCCCAGCAGTAAGCGTCGGCCACTTCGAGGAATTAGGGCTGTGCCATCCACCCCGGGAGCACGGTCATAACAGAATGTGACTCATCCTAGCTGTTCCTTGTTTTCCATTTTACTGTGTCTGAACATGGAAGAGTTTGGAGCACGACAATAACGGGAGAAGAAGATTTCATTACACAGAGCATGCCATTTGCTTCTCTTCTTTTCCATTTATTTATGTCTTTATTGTGTGTGCATGTGTATGTTTGGGCACCTGACACAGTGGGAGTGTGAAGGTCACCATGTGGGCACAGGGGGTTCTAAGGATCGACTTCAGGTTGGCAGACGCAGGGGCCGGGACTCGACTTACCCACTGAACCATCTCACTGCATTGGCTTGTCAGTCTAACTCCCATATTGATCTCCTGGTGATCTATCTGCAGAGGGGACTTGGCTCCTCTTTTCACTTTGGTAAAAAGTAAAGAATGAGCCAGGCGGTGGTGGCGCACACCTTTAATCCCAGCACTCTGGAGGCACAGGCAGGCCGATCTCTCTGAGTTCGAGGACATCCTGGTCTACAGAGCGGGTTCCAGGACAGGCTCCAAGTTACAGAGAAACCCTCTCTCGAAAACAAAACAACAAACAAACATAGCCTGGAAACTATCTGACGGGCAAGGGATGGCAGGCTGTGAATGCATTGGTTCTTGGAGACACTGACGTGAAGCATAGTAAGTCACACTATCCCCTGTCAGAAAGTGGGCGGCAGGGTTTGGGAGGGGAACTGTGGGAAAGGAGGGCCCTATGGCCCTTCTCAGGCAGATCAGAATAATCTAGCAGCTGACAAGAGGAAACTTGATCCTGGGAGGGCTTTGTGTGTCTGGTGCTCCCGATACAAAACCTTCATGGGGCCTATATTCACAGCGTGGCGTCCACTCAGGCTTTTAGCCTTAGGTGTTCCCTTTCCCCATCCCTTTCATAAAGGAAGGAAAATATGGATGCTCTGTAAGTAGTTCCACAACAAGGCACTCAATGAATGCGGTGCCAAGTGTGGTCTGTGGTGTGGGCGGAGGTGTGTCTCTGCGCATGCGTGAA
>NW_004949180.1:1149996-1151565 GCF_000317375.1 Microtus ochrogaster
ATATTACAAGGAATATATATATATATCTTACAAGGAATTGATGGATTCGAAAATAAGTTCTAACAAAACACTAGCAAAGCAATAGAAGAAAACTCAGTCTGATGAAATCCAGTCTCTCATGAGCAACTGCTAGAAGAATGAATGTTTGTTCAGTCTTTGGTAAGACCAGTACTGAAACATTCCCACTGCGTGTATTCAGAGACTGTTCCTCTGAGAACTGTGCTGGCCCTGGGCCAGCTGCAGAGATGAGGAGCATCCCTGAGGACCAGACATCCCACCTGACGCTGGGTCCTTACCATCTGCAGCAGACTCCAGCAGGTTGCCAAGGGTGGGGCTTGAAGGTGTGGAGGGTGGGTGGGGGGATGTAAAAGGATCAGAGTCACCACCACCACCAGCAGCAGCAGCAGCATCACCCAGAATCTCACAAAGAGCTTCTAGCCCGCAGGTATTTTAGCATAACACAACATCTGCCTCTTCTGCTCCACCAAGAACAAGGCTGGGTCTGACAGAACCCATCGGGCCCACGCTCAATTGTTCAATGACCGTTGTGCTCTGTGTTTTAAATGCACTAAACCACAAAGGGCAATACGCCTGGACTGGTGTGGCCTACGTCCTCAGGGATTGCCTTTGCTGAGCCAGATCTCCTACAACGTCTTCATTTTGTCAAGGGTCCATGACTGATCCAGCTTCATAAACCATTGTCCTTGTTTTCCTGGGAGGGGACAAAATATTTCTATCGATGGTGTTTTTGATGGTAAGAATATGCCCTACCTTTCTCTAGTTTGGGAAGTAAGAAAACAGGCTGCTAAGGAGCTGGCACTCTGCACAGACAAGGCCATGGTCATGGCCACATAGAACGCATTATCTCCCTGTTCTGCCTCAGTCTTCAGGAAATCTGCGAGCAAACGTCTGTCCAGCTGTGGAAACTCAATTCAAGTTCATGTTCTAGCTGCTTTCATAAAACGGACATCACCCGGTTAGCACAGAACCCTGTGAAAGTTCAGGCAGGCACCTGTGGGGCACAGAACACCCCATTGGGCTTCCCTAGATCACATCTCTTTCTCTCTAAAAAACACCTTTAAATTCAAAGAATCCACGTGGTCATGTCAAAGACTCTCTGCCCAGCTCCTCCATCAGGACCACAGCACAAAGGCATGTCACTGAGACCCTCCCTTCTCCAACAGGGTTTTAACAAGACAGAAGATTTGGAAAATTTGTTTCTGGTTTAGAGCAGGAGTGGGGGTGTGGGGGGGGAATGGGGAGACTGGAACCTCTTCTTGCCTTGCCAAAGCATGTGGCAATACGGGGTGGGGCTGGATGCCGTCCAGCGGGCACAGAGCCTTCTCAAACAGCTGTTCCCAGGGGTTATGTGTTTGCCTAGCATACGCGACTCCCTGGGTAGGATCCGCAGCACCACATAGAGTGGGTATGATGGCACATGTCTAGAAACTCGGCACACATCTAGAAACTTGGCACTTAGAAGCAGTAGGATGGACGTTCTAGGTCATCTTCACATACATGGTGAATTTGACGCCAGCCTACTTAAAACTGTCTTTAAAAAAAAAAAAA
>NW_004949180.1:1151685-1153971 GCF_000317375.1 Microtus ochrogaster
CCAGCCTGGTCTACAAGAGCTAGTTCCAGGACAGGCTCCAAAGCCACAGAGAAACCCTGTCTCGAAAAACCAAAAAAGAAAAAAAGGAAAAAAAAGAAAAAGGTGTACTCAAATCATGGCTAAAAATCAAACTTCAGAGCCCCAGCACTCAGGACTTGTACTACAGCAGGGTGAAAGGTTGAAGTAGGTTGAAGCCATTTCAAAAGAGTCTTCAAGAATGTCACAGAAAATAAAACAACCTTGGTTTTGTTTGGTTCCAAACAGTAAGAAACTGTAGCCTCTATGGCAACTTAATCTAGGCTAATAGAGCGTCATCAAGGTTCCAGAAACAACTGAAACATAAGTTCAAGATCGGTTATATCATAACCTAATTTAAAACCGCAGTGAGGAGCTTTTCTTTGCCTTGCTGCTAATCAGGTAAAAGACGCCATTAGACTGCAGACTGCTATGTTAATAGGGAAGCCCCCATGTCAGGAGGAGTGACAGGCAGGGAGGGCTCCGTCACACTAAATAAACCCCTGCAGGTTTCCCTATCAATTGGAAGCCACATAGAAAATTAGTTCTCATTTTAAAAGGTTCAGAAAAACACTTCAAATGGACTGGTGAGGTGGTTTGGTGGGCAAAGGGCTTGCCGTACGAGTGTAAAAACCAATGCTGAGATTCCCAGCGACCATTTAAACTCTGAAGATGGCAGCCTGCCTGCAACCCCAGAACTCTGAGGTAAAGACAGGGTCCCTAGAATGAGCTGGCTAGACCACCCATGTCAGCCAGAGACTGGGCTTTAGTGACTGAGAAAGATATCTGATGTCAACATCTGGCCTCTGTTAGGTCCCAAGCCCCAAGAAGGGCAATGCCACTGACTAGGTCCCCAAATGAGAGTCCAGGCTCGTCTCAGGCTGAATTCTAACAGGGCAAACAGAAGCAGTGCTTGTAGATAGATAAAAGCCTACATTCAGAGCTCCTCAGAAATCCATGAAACAGATTTCTGCCTGGCGGGAAGAGCCATCAGCTCTTATCTCTCCCTGCAGCTGACTAAGGCAAATGGAGGTGCCCAGTTCTCAATTAGCATATACCTGTAATACACATCAAAGTCCCCTGCTACCCTCAGCTTCCTGCAGGCCCTATTAACAGAAGACACCTGGAACACACATCAAAGCCACTTGGTTCTTCAGACCCACATGCTTCTTCCTCTTCCACTACCCCGAATTTCCAGACTATTCCAGTTTACAGCTCCCCGCCCCCAACCCCCGGAGTCCCAGACGGTTTCATTTTTAACTGGCAAGAACTGGCAAGGCTTTCCTCACCATTTTGCCATTCTCTCTTTCCCTAAGAGATGGCCATGAGGGCTTAGGTCTCCTCCAAACACCTCTGGCTATTCCCTACCATCTTGAGATAGCCACGTGGCAGTTTCATGATTTCCAAAAACACCTTCTTCCCACCCATGGAGAGTCCGTTGTAGTGCTTTCACCACAACCCTGCTTACAGCCTCTGCAAGCATGCAGCCACACACGCCTGCACAACGACATGCACACCTGCACACACACAAACGAAAACGTGTTTAAAACACATGCGCACACATGCGCACAAGCATGTGTGCACGCACGCGCGCGCACACACACACACACACACAACAGAGAGAGGCAAAAACAAAATGCCTTACATCATTAGGTGCAAAGAGAGAGGTGAGTCTGGCCTCTGAATACCTGGGCTGAGTACAGACTTCCCCTCACCCTGTCCAACCTGCAGCTGGCAGCTGCCTCCTTCTGGTCTCCCGGATCTGCCATTGACAGAGGAAAGGACAAGGAACACAGGCATAATTTCTTGGTACCTGTTGGGAGCTGAAGACCCCACTAGAGCCCTGCCAGCTTCTTCCTGGGCTCCAGCGGCTCCTCTCAGCTTCAGGGCTCTCTTTCTGAATAACAAATCTCCTCTCCTACTTGGAATTAAATGGAACTTTCCTACTTGGAATTAAATGGAACTTCTGCAGGCCAGGTAGACCGATACACAATTCCTTCAGAATTAACCCTCTTGTCTTAGGAGCTTCCCTTGTAAGAGCCCCCTCTCCCTCCTCTCTGCCACAGCTTCCTGTAGTAATAGGAGCGGCGGGGCTGCGTCCCCAGCACCCCGGCTGCCTGGCTAGCTTATGCCCCGAAATAACAACACACAAATTGTATTCATGTAAACACTGCTTGGCCCTTTAGCTCTAGCCCTTACTGGCTAATTCTGATATCCCGATCAACCCATCTCTAATAATCTGTGAGCACCGGTCTTACTGGGAAGATTCTA
>NW_004949180.1:1154071-1157229 GCF_000317375.1 Microtus ochrogaster
CTGAGCTCACGTCCTCTTCCTCCCAGCGTTCTGTTCTGTTTACTCCTCCCACCTATGTTTTAACCTATGAGGGCCAGCCAAGCAGTTTCTTTATTGCTTAACCAATGAAATCAACAGATTGATATGACACTCCCACATCAGCTTCCCTCCAGCTACCTTCAATTGCCCAGTGCATCCAAAGGTGCCATAATTCTGGTAAATGCCTCACCTTTGCATGCCCACAATGCCTTTTCCCATACAGCAAACTCCCATTTATGCTTCAATACCCAGGTCAAATGTCACCTCTTCCAGGAAGTCCTCTCCCTCTCTCTCATTGACTCCTCCCTCATGGCTCCCTGTGGCATGGGAAAGAATAGTCAAGAATATCCGCATAAAAATGAACTTACACATCTGATCACAAAGATTCATGGACAGTTTTCAGAACATGTTTTTGCATTTTGAAACAAAAATCAAAAATGTTAAAACAGTACATGAGCACAAGATGGATGTTGGAGAGCTTTTCAGTCATCGCCCTCTTCAGAAAAAGGTTTCAGTGTTTGGAATAGGGGGAAGGAGAGGGTGACACAGCCACACACCCCACACACCGACATTCCTACACTGCTATCCACCACCTGCTCTGTCAGACTGCTGTGTGAACGACTGAACTGACGATGTGGACTCACAGATCCTATAAACGCAACTTCTCACGGCATTCAGGCAGGCGAGTGCCAGGCAGCATTCTCTCAGTGATCTGATGGCGGCTGTTCTAGGACAAAAAGAGTCCCTCTAAGGTCCCGTCAAACACTCAAAGAGGTTAAGTGAATTACCCAAGGCCACACAGCTGCACAGCGGCAATGCCAGGACTCAGACAGAGGACTTCTGATGCGAAACCCTGGGCTCTGTTTATTAATATGGCACTGCTCTTGTAATATTAAACAGCCCTGCCAGGGGAAAGTAACAGAAAAACGTGTGATTATTACCCACCACCATCCAGGCCTTTACATCTCTGTGTTTCCACAACTGTGGTCCTTGGATTCTCACAAACGCTGGAAAGAATTAACTCTCACAAGAACCGAATAACTCTCTGTCAGCCCTCTGCTCACAGAAGTAAGAGTTAGAACAAGGGTTGAGGACAGCCAGACTGTCAGTGAGCTCACCAAAAAGGCACAGGTGCAAGCCTGCATGTGACTGAGCAGGCGGCCGCTACCGAGACCCAGCAGAGAGAGACCCGAGGCTTCCATCTATCACACTGTTGAGTACTGAACTCAGTAACTCAGGCACAGCGGGTAAGGGAGCAGCTGTAATTGCCTGGCAGCGATGCCATTGAGCATAGTTGAGGATACCAGAGTTCCTCTCAGAAACAAGGGCAGCTGAACAGGAGGAGCGCTGGGAAGCGGCACTGGGGGAGACAGTTGGTGGAGGTCCAATCAGGGAAGGTGCAGCTGGGGAAGACACAACTGGGAGAGAACAGATTGGAGAGGCAGAGCAGGGGAGAGAAATACGGCTGGGGTGGGGGCATAGGGAGGGACGGCTGAGAGAGGCGCAGTGAGAGCCGAGGGGCAACAACAAGACAGGCCTCGAGCCCCGCTGCAACAGGAAGCAGAAGAGGCACAGAAAGTTTCTAGTGTCTCCACTGATATCAGAGTTTCAGAGGCACCGTCATCCCTTGACACCCCAAGAGCAAACAGGAAGTAAGGCTTTCAACGTCTAAATGTAGCTAAGACGCTTTCTTTCCAATGTCTGACAAAGGAATTTGTAGGTAAAAAATTGTATCATACAAATGTAATAACTCTGTCTCCAGCTTGATTTACAAAACCGACAAGTTCATTTGCCTTTTATGCACACGTGCGCGTGCGCGTACACACACACACAAATACGCACACACATACACACACACAATTGCCAAAGGGACTGAAACATCAATGCAAAAGTGAAGCCATAATAAGCTAGAGAGAAACATAAAGACTGTGCCTTTAAAATCTGGAGGCAACGCCTTCCTACACACAAAAGCAAACAAAAATTAATGAACAAATAAAGGAAATTGATTTTTAAGCCCTAAAAGGCAAATGAAAAGTGAACAAACGATACCTCCATCTAAACCTAGAGTTTATTCCCTTCGTGTCTAAAGGACACTTCAACTGATGAGCAAGAGGAAAACATACAAGAAAAAAAAAAATGAGAAAGGAGTTTAATACTCTTATTCCCCCAAGGAAGACATCTGACAAAAACATTACTCAAGCAAATGCAAATTAAAACATGAGGATATCATTTTTCATCAAATAAATATGTAGAGCATTATCAGTTGTCATATCCAGTATAAAAGGTGGGGAGAGCCTAGGACATGCGATATGAAAATGGGAAAGGGAATCTTGGCGGTAGAAAGGTTTAAGTGGGTACGGGGAGTCTAGGATATGGGGAGAGGATTGAAGAAAGGGTGGACGTATATGAAAAAGCCATAAGGGGGACAGGCTACTTTATAAGCTAATTAAAAAATAAAATTGAAAAGGAGAGGAGTTTAAATAGAGAGGCACTCTCTGGATGCATACGGCTGTTCCAGGAAGCCACAGTAGGCTATCTCCCCATGAGATACAGGTTAGGGAGGCCTCTGATTTCTCCTCACATGATACACTAGAGCTCAACATAATCTTAATGCTGAACACACTACATGTTCTAGCCGTAGAACAATGAGAAATCAAGCTGGAACCCAGAGAGAAGCCTCATGCTTGTTAGACTTTATAGGGCCAGAGTTGCTATGCAGGTTGATGGGGGAGAAGTCAGCAGAAGTCTTCCTTAGCTGTGGGCCCTGCCCGCTATGAGCTAGCCAGACAAGATGCACCCACAACAGTGGCATGGTTGTTATGGAGACAACCAATGGCATTATGGTTAGATTTAAGGCTCGCTTGCTCTCCGGGAGGGAGCTCATTCTCAATATTATAAACTTGATCAAATGCCTATAGCTTAGGATAAGGTCACTGGACCTAGCTTGGGAGTACTACTGTTGTTCTGCTAAATGGATATATGCCCACCAAATTGCCTTCTGCATATCTATGCTTACGTCCACAGATCAGTACCGCCCTCAGTTTTGGCTACAGAAGCTTCTTTTTATAGTAGTCAGAGAATAATCCAGAAGCTCATTACTAGTCCAAGCACTGAAAATACATGACTGTTAAATGCACATC
>NW_004949180.1:1157758-1161731 GCF_000317375.1 Microtus ochrogaster
ACATCACAGAAGAGGAGCAGAAAGAATGTAAGAGTGAAATGAATGGGCAGAGTGTTCTAGAAAACTTTCTTCCAGGTATGTCAGGGCTGCTGTACTCAAGAGCTCTCTCAGACCTGCATAAGACAAATACAAGACTGAGCTGATCACCATCCCATCACAGGGGCAGAGGCCATCCCTCCCTAAAGATCTAATTGACAGTAACAGTTGGTAGCACAGAGAGAAACATTTTCATAAGTGATGTAACCAGTGGTTAAGTTGCCTACATTTCCGTAATCCTAGCCCATGCTCCTGTAAACAAGCTTAATTAAATTTATTAGGTCACTCACCACCACCACCCAAAAAATTACTAGGACCTGTTGAAAAAATGATGGGAAACAATAGAGATAAAAAGGGACAAGAGAAAATAATGATGTGAATATAATCAAAATGAATAATATATGTATGTGAAAATGTCATCATGAACACTATTGTTATGTATTATTAATGTGTGGTAATAATATCTTTTAAAAATGAGACCTAGTATTTATAAGTGTACTGGCAGAATCGGTTATAACCTGCTTGTAAAACACACAAATATGTATTAATGTACGAATTTGCACTTAAAAGAAAGGGCTCTGGGTCTAACTAGCCATCTAATGTAACAAAATTGGTGCCATCTAGGTACAATGAGATACCCTTAAAACCTTAAAACAAAGGAAAAAAACTGAGAATGACCTCTCACCTTCACACACATATGCATGAACATACATGAACAAATACATATACATACATAAACACACACACACATATTTAAAACTGTAAACAGTGCTTTCATGTCCCAACGACATAGTTCCAAATAATCACACAGAAACTAATATTAATTACAAACTGTTTGGTCTATAGTTCAGGCTTATTACTAACTGGCTCTTATATTGAAATTAACTCATTCTATTAATCTATGTATTGCCACATGGCCATGTCTCTTACTGGTCTGCTGGCATGTTGTTTCTTGGGCAGTTTCTCATATGTCTCTTTCACTTTTGCCCCTCCTCCACGTCCTCAGTTTCATTGTTCCACCTAACCCTATTCTACATGGCTATTGGTCAAATAGCTCTTATTACTAACTAAAGGGGAACGGTACAGTGTACAGAAGCATCCCACAGCAGAAAACCCTAAACATCAGAAGCATAGATCCATAATGAGCCAGTCTGAACCCCACCTGAATTGCTCTCACAAGTTTTCATTGCATCCCACAAATGCTACAGTATAGACTCTTGCTACTTGGAATGTGGTCTTCCCATTCACACCTTAGGGCCTGCTGGAAACACAATCTCAGGCCCCACCCCAGACCTGTTCCATCAAAATCTAGACTTTAACAAACTCTCGGCTGATTTGAATGTATAGTAAAATTTAGCAAATGCTGCTGTAAGGAGCTGCTGGCTAAAATGAGATGGGTCCCACTCAAGAGATGATAGACAGAACTGAGGCACTCCTAAACAGAGCACCGTGAAGGGACTGATTCACACCCTAGTTCTTCCTCCTTGAATCTTCTACTTAACTTTGAGCTGTATGTCAGGAACCCATGTAGGTGTAACACCTCAATATGCCCAACTCCACCCTATCCAAAGAAAAGAAGATCAGTCCATCCAAAGTTCTCCAGCTTATCCAAGCAGCCACCCGTGAGAATCCCTGGCCTCCAGGTATAACCACAGCCTTAACCAAAGAGAGCATCGATGTAACAGCAGCCAGACACAACAGGTCCCAAGTTTCTAACCCTTACCAGACCCTACCACAAACCTTCCTGGTCCCTCCCAGTACAGAGCACATCCACACATACATGCGCGCGCCCGCGCACACACACACACACACACACACACACACACACACACACACACACAGTGACAGGGCTGTTAGTCACTTTAGCTCTAGCAGCCAGCACACAGCTGGTGCCTGCTGAACATTTCCTGAAGAACTGAACCCACACGGATGGAAGAGCTGACAGAAGAAAGAGGAACGTTACCATGCCAAACGAGCAAGAGGGTGAGCATATGAGAGCGACGGCAAAACACATGTCCAACCCCTTAAGTCTCACTGCTGTGGGACTTCAATGAAGCCTAAGCCTTGTGAGCATGACTCAGCCTGAAATTAACAACAACAAAATCACCCACCATTCCAAAAAGGGGGCAGAAGGGAAACAAGCCAGGATGGAGGGGGTGCGTGTTGGCACAGCAGCACAGGACACAGGAAAACAGGTGGGGCACAATGATGGGACAGTCTGACAAACAAAGCTTGTTCTCGTCTGTCTCCCTAGCAACCTAAGGAGTTCTGCTAACCACGTGGACTGACACATACTCTAGGCCAGAAGAGCAGTCAAAAACACAGTACAGGGGCTGGAGAGATGGCTCAGCGGTTAAGAGCATTGCCTGCTCTTCCAAAGGTCCTGAGTTCAATTCCCAGCAACCACATGGTGGCTCACAACCATCTGTAATAAGGTCTGGTGCCCTCTTCTGGCCTGCAGGCGTACACACAGATAGAATATTGTATACGTAACAAATTAATTAATTAATTTAAAAAAAGGAAAAAAAAACAGAGTACCATCTACGTGTAGGTTAAGACCCACCCTTCCCAAGCCTGAAGTCACGTGGGGAGCAGGGCATGAGGACATGAGGACACCTGTGTAGGGCTGAGGAGCTATCTCAGTAAATGCATGCCACGAAAGCATGAGCATTTTGATTCCCTAAACACACACGTTTTAAAAGCTGGTCATGACGGCAGGTGAATGCCACCCCAGCACTGGGGAGACAGAGGGATCACTGGGGCTTAATGGTCAGCCCGCTCAGTCAAGTCAGTGAATCCCGTGTCACACGCAATGAGAGACCCTACCTCATTGCTCCTGAGAAATGATCCCTTTGTCTTTCCTGACCTGTGGTATCCATACACATGTGCACCCACACACCGGAGCAAACACATCAACACACTTACACGTATAGATATATAAATCACACACCTGCATAAAACATTCAGTAAGTGCGCTTGAGTGAGTCACCGCCACGCTTCAAACATGTGGGACTTGAAATATGATCACTCTGGGGTCAGTCTCAGCCAGGCTTTGCCTGTGAAAACAAAGGGTAGGGTCCACAGGGTGCTACCTCTATTTCCTTCTCCTCTCTGCTCTCTGGGAAGTCACTTCCGCTCTCAGCACAACTAAAAGAATGTGCCGCACCGAAGGCCTTCCAACTCTGCTCGACAGGCAAACGAACAGCTTTTTGAATCACAAGTAGTATGAGCAAGATAGCCTCCATCCTGCCATATGCTTGACTGAGGCGAGGAAACTGTCATTAGGAGTTTGTATTGATACAGCTTGCTGGCATCTTCTCTCCATCTTTCCCGTGTCTTATACTGGAGAGCTGCCTCCTCGGGCTGTCTAGCCCACCACACACTTCCAGGAAACACCCACGTTTACCCCCACAGTGCTTAAATTGGCTGTACACTCAGAGGTTACGCCAACACTTGCCTTTGGGGAGATCTTCTGTAGAGTGGCCTCACCACAAACCAGGCGAGTCTGGCAAGGCCATAGGGCCAGGTGGCCAAGCTCCAGCTGCCCAAGCCCCTCTCTCCCACTCAGCCCCACCTCGGCCTCCCCGTCAGTCATCACTTTCCTGGTTTTCTTTCCCGTGGTGAGAATAGCTTCCTCTTGCACAGTGAAGAACAGCAATGTCTGAGTCTGTATGTGACATCACCCACATTCCTTGGCATGTCATGGGAGACCCCAATCACACGGTCTGTGGTACTCCAATAAGATGAGTCATGCCCGCTGCTCAGTGGGAGACAGGAGAAAACACTTGCAGCCTCCTGCCTGGGCTGGGAGTCCTGAGTCAGTTCCTTCAGCCTCAGGCTGGTAGAAGGTGCAGGCAATGTAGGATACTAGTAAGTCTGTCAGGATGCTGTGCAATAAAAATTAACACTGAGGTCTCACTCTGGAAGGTTTGACCCA
>NW_004949180.1:1163340-1163644 GCF_000317375.1 Microtus ochrogaster
GTGCACAGATCATCTCCCTGCACGTGGGGTTTGCATTCTCACCACACACAGATCACCTCCCTGCACGTGGGTTTGCATTCTTCACCGTGCACAGATCACCTCCCTGCACGTGGGTTTGCATTCTTCACCACACACAGATCATCTCCCTGCACGTGGGGTTTGCATTCTCACTGTGCACAGATCATCTCCCTGCACGTGGGGTTTGCCGTTCTCACCGTGCACAGATCATCTCCCTGCACGTGGGGTTTGCCGTTCTCACCGTGCACAGATCATCTCCCTGCACGTGGGGTTTGCCGTTCTCACC
>NW_004949180.1:1163744-1174771 GCF_000317375.1 Microtus ochrogaster
TTCTCACCGTGCACAGATCATCTCCCTGCACGTGGGGTTTGCCGTTCTCACCACACACAGATCATCTCCCTGCATGTGGGGTTTGCATGTGAGCGTCCCTGACAAAATTATTTTTTGAACAATAAATGCAACTGTCAAAACTTTTAGCCAAACTAACCAAACAAAAGAATGAGAAGACTAAAATTAATAAAATAAGAGCCTAAATGGGAAATATGACCATTATATCAATAAAATTTAAGAAATCACTGGAACGTACCTAGATTATTCCTGGCTGTTTATCCAAAGGACCCCAAGTCAATGTATCCCAGATACTTGAACACTGCCATGTCATTTGCAACAACCAAGATATGGGATCAACAGAGGTGTCTGTCAGCAGACTGGATAAGGAAAATATGGTATAGTCATACCATGGAACTTTTAAAAACTATTTATTATTAATTAATTTATTATTATTGCATGTGCACACACGCATGTATTGTATGCATGTGCACACAAATATGCATTCATACAGGTGTGGGTGTGCATGTGTGTATGTGTATATATGCACATGTATGTGTATGTGTATGCATGTGTGTATGTGTATATATGCACGTGTATGTGTATGTGTGCATATGCGTGTGTGTGCATGTGTGCACGTGTGTATGTGTGTGTGCACGTGTGTGCACGTGTGTGTGTGCATGCGTGTCTGTCTGTGTGTGGTATGAGTGTGCTGACACAAAGTCACATAGTGTGTCTATGGAGAACAGAGGACAATTCTCTGGAGTTGACTCTCACTCTTCACCAGGAATTGGAGCCCGGCCATGAGTCCTGAACAGTAAGCACTTTTTCCCACTGAGCCGTCTCACTGTCCCCACAATAGAATATTTTTCAGCTCTAAAGAACGAAGACATGCCATTTGCAGAGACAGTCATATTATATTAATTAGGGCAGATTGAGGAAGACAGACAAATACTGCATGCTTTCCCTCACACACGCTTCCTTGATTTTCTACAGAAACATAAAGTCACGCATGTATGCATGGCATGAAAATAGGAGTGAAATCGTCTAGGGGAACAAAGGGAATTAACGGGAGCAGGTAGGCACGAGGAAGGAGGTGGTAACTACATCAAATCCGTCGCACAATCTGTATGAAAATGTCTTTACATAACCCAATACCGTGTGCAATGCACGCCAATGAAGAGGAAATAAATTTTAAAAAATTGTGCAAAAAAAGTCCTTATACTTTTTTTAGTCGCTATCATTAAATGACATCTCTGTAGACATGCAATTTTAGGACTACAGGGAGCATTAGAGAGTAGTGGTGCTAAAGAAAAGATGCAGTCCTTTGGAGTAGGTTTAAATATTGCTTACAGAGAATTCTAGAACCCTTAAACTGTGTTTCTCCCTTCTGTAGGCCACAGGAACTCATTCTCAGACTGACAGTCAAGCTCAGTCTAAAGGTTAAGTTCTGAGGAAATCATGAATTTAACCAAACTGCTGGCTCTAAAGATGAAGAAACTGAAAATGAGGAGGCCGGTGCCATCACAGCACTCCTACAAAACTACTGCTTGTCCCCTTTCAAACTGTGACACAGGACCCCTCCACTACTGCGCCTGACAGTTCAGCTTGTCCAGTGGAAAGGTGACCAAAGCAGAAAGTTCTGTGCTTGACTGGCAAGGTCATGGTTCTTAGGCTTTTCAGCAAAATTCACTTTCTATTAAATTATTGGAAAGTAGGTATTTACTCTCAGATGCCCAAGGATGCAGGAATGAACCACAACTCATGAATGCAGTGAAGAACCACAACTCATGGATGCAGCGATGAGCCGTAGCCCAAGGATGCAGGGATGAGCCGTAACCCAAGGATGTAGGGATGAGCCATAGCCCAAGGATGCAGGGATGAGCCGTAGCCCAAGGATGCAGGGATGAGCCGTAGCCCAAGGATGCAGCGATGAGCCGTAGCCCAAGGATGCAGCAATGAGCCGTAGCCCAAGGATGCAGGGATGAGCTATAGCCCAAGGATGCAGGCATGACTCATAGATCTCATGTACCCCTGTTCCTGTCAGCAACTGAGGCAAACAGAGAAGCTAAGAATTGAAAACAGAAATAAATTTACCCCCACACTTGGTCAAGACCCTCCTCGTGTGTGTGGTACACTGCTCTGACCCTAGCCCCCAACAAGAACAGTGGGAACAAAGAGAAGAAGATGACCATGCTGCTGGAAAGTTCTTCCACAAGAGGTGAAGGGCTGGGATCGGTCCCTGTGCGGACCTGGTGCCATGACTGACTCAGAGCAGACCTAACTTAGAGTTCACTGATCTAATCTTAGAAAAACGCAGCCTTCTGGGCCTCAGCCTCCAGTGTGCTCCTCCACACTGCTATTTTATCTTGTGAATACAGGGAACAAGTGAAAGAGATAAATTCAAAACAGAGTAAAGTTTTCTGTGAAAAAAAATGCATTCTTAATCTCAAAAATGAAAAAAAAAGAAATCTTTTTTCATTTAAAAAAAAAAAAAGAATGTGTTCTTTCTTTTCTCTCCTTGAAGGTATGGTACATCTAGGGACTGAAACCTACAGAGAGCAGTGGCTCTCAACTCCTTGAAGGTCAAGTTGACCTTTGGACAGCAGTCACCTAAGACCATTGGAAAACACAGCTATTTACATGATAACCTGTAACAGCAGCAAAAGTACAGTTATAAAGCAGCAATAAAAATGATTTTATGGTTTGGGAGCCATCATAACATGAGGAACTGTTTTAAAGGGTCACAGCAGTAGGAAGGTTGAGAACCATTGCTCTAGGCCTTCATAAATGCTAAACAAGAATTTTACCGCTGAGCTATATTCCCAACCAACACACCCCTAACACACACACACTTTTCTTTTTCCCAGAACATCCTCTTGAAACACATTTCTAGGAAGCAGAAAGGAGGAATAAAAAAGGGAAGGTTCTTGTATGTGTGTAACTAACAGGGCAAATGTCTGGGACTTGTGAGCTGTTGACAAAGCTTCACCAGTCTAAGGGTGACAAGAGAAGTCACAAAAAAAAATCATTGGTTAGGTAATTTCCTATTTCTGGGTCACAATGGTTTCTGTATTGGGAGCCGAGTCATAAGCGAATTTGCATGCTCCCACTCCACGGGTGTTCCTGTGAGTGTCACATACACATATGCACTTGAAAGAATAAGGTGAGAAAGCCAGCATTTGTTAAATTAAATGCCAAGCCTTGGGATAGAGAAGTACAATAAATACCAATTTTAAAAAGCTAACTTACATGTGTGTTTTGCCTGTGTATTTGCCTGTGTATATGCCTGTGCACCATGGAGGTACCTAAAATGGCGGTTATTAATCCCATCGTGCAGTTCAAAGCACCTACGGCTCAAAGAATTAAAAAGGAAAAAATAAAGTTCAAGTTCTCGAGGCTGCTAAGCAGTCACTGTGACTCACTCCCAGATCTCTGTTCCTTCTGAACATGGCGCTTCTGACACAGCCTTTGGTGACTAGTGTTCAAATGACTAAACATAGAAAATTACTTATCTCAAAATTACTTGGATTTTTCTTTTCCTTCAGGTCATGAAAGTCATCCCTACTGAACTAGGAAAAATGTTGGTGGCATTCCTCCCAAGCAGTGCAGCTGAGTGCAATGGATGGTTTAGAACATCTGCCAGGGCTGGGGATGTGACTCAGTGGCAGAACCCAGGCTTAGTGGGATGAACCATGGGTTCAGTCCCTAGAGCCAATGAGATAAACACCTACCAGTGAGTGGAGCACAAACCAGAGAGCCAAAGCCACAATGTAAAGCAGTCTCAAAACCCTTTCCTGAAACCAAGAGGGGTGGTTTGGTCATTTGGCTCTGAGCTTACTCTGACCAATGTATGGTTCTTAGCTAAAATCCATAGTCACCATTTCAAAATTCAAACACCATCCAGTCATCTCCTTAAAAAACCTGAAGCCATACTTGGAATGTAGTGCCCAGTTTTACACAGTTTGCTAACCAGCGAAGTCTCTGACTTAGAGAAATAAGATGTTAACTAGCAAACTCCCAAAAAGAACTGGTCCGGGGGTTCAGGAAAACGACAAGAAACAAGAAACCTGCACACAGCCAAAACTGTGATTTATTCTCAGGAACTAATTACTTGGAGCTCAAAAAAAAAAAAAAAAAAACCTGTAACTCTAAATCCCCAGAGGTGGGAGGTGTACAATCATAAGAATGTTTATTGAGCTATCTGTCATACTGATTTTACATTTACTTAGTGTATTGGCTTTAAATAGCAAGGAATAAATAAACTGATGACATCGATTGAGCTGTCTTTCTCAGGCCTCCCCCAAATCTCTACTGAATACAGAGAGCCAGGAAATAGGTTTACCATATTAGCAAAGGATGATCAACAAGACAAGTATGGTAAACCACCAACTCCTTCCTGGGAGCCCTACCAAGGGAAGGAATGAAAGAGTGATTGAACTGACCAAAACACAAGGCTGCATGCCCATCCTTCAGAAAAGAGGGGAGAAAAAGTACAGGGATTCGGAGGTGTGCAATGGGGATTGCAGCGTCCTAAGCAGCCAGCGAGAGGCATTAAATACATGAAGGCAGTAAATAAGAAAAGAAAAGTGATTCACTGGCCACCATTTGGAAATTATGGACAGCTAGCATAAAATCTGACCGACCAAGAAATACCACATAGCTGAGTCTTGTTTCAGTTAAGGTTTTATTGCTCCGAAGAGACACCACATCCACAGCAACTTTTACAAAGGAAAGCATTTAATTGGGGCTGGCTTATAGGTTCAGAGGTTCTGTCCATTGTCAACATGGTAGGAAGCACGGCAGCATGCAGGTAGACAGGGTGCTGGAAAAGGAGCCTAGAGTTCTATATCCAGATCAGCAGGCAGCAGGAAGAGATAGTGACACTGGACCTGGTTTGAGAATTTGAAACCCAAAAGCCTACCCCCACCGACACACTTCCTCCAACAAGGCCGCACCTCCTAGTAGTGTCCCTTCTTATGAACCTATGGGGGCCATTTTCATTCAAACCACCACACTTGTCTTCTAGAAATTTTATACGATTTTGTTTGCATTGCCCTGATCAAGTGTTTAGCTAGTGTACAAATCATGACATTTTCACACACATAAATCATGGTACTTTGCTCCATTCTGATGCCCCTACAAACACCCTTTCTCAAAAATCAATTTGCCCTCTACTTTCATTACACACTCACTTAGATATTGATCCTGCATGTGCAGGAAAATGCGATATTCTGTTTTACCCCTAATAATGTCAAATATGGCTGTTTTAAACCATATAAATTAAAGTTCTAATGGACAACATTAAAGTATATATACATACATATAGCTTGTTTTAAGTTTTAAAAATAAATTTTAATTTTAATTAAACTTTCAATTGAAAAATAAAAGATTTAAAATTTAAGTTTAGAAATCTAAAAATTTCTAGATCTTTTGGAAAATTAATATTGCCTTTTAAACACAATCACATCATTTTACTAAATAGAAACATGCATTAAAAATGTGGTTAGTATAAATTTGTCCTTCACATTGATGCAATAGGTATACAAAAATAAATTAATTGCATATGAACACTAACTTTCTAAAATTGCTCCAGATGTCTTTGATAGTATCATGGTACATTGTATAAAGGAACACAATGTAACAAAAATCTTTAAATTGATGAGCTTATCAGCTCTATTCCAGTGAACAGATAGGAGGACAAAACACACCCATTGTACACGATCTGTCACTCAAAGTGGCTACATTCACATTCCTCATGCAAAACACAGTGTATTCATGATATCTCTAATGTAGGTAAGCGGTGACTGTATATGAGCTATCATCTAATTTTTGCATATGCATGTGGTGCACGTGTGTGTGTGTGTGTGTGTGTGTGTGTGTGTGTGTGCGCACGCGTACCACAAGGGAGTACATGTGTGGGGGTGTGCATGGATGTGTCTGTGCATATAGAGGCCTGAAGTTGATACTGGGCATTTTCCTCAATCATGCTATACTTTATTTACTGAGGTACTAGCTCTCAATGAACCCAGAGCTCACAGTCCATAGGATCCCTGTCTCTTACTGTTGAGTATTAGAATTACAAGCGGCTATAAGGCCTGCACAGATTTTCCAAAGACTCTAGGGATCCAAACTACAGTTTTCAAACTTTAAAAAATAACAATTTATTTTTATTTTTTGTGCATTGGTGTTTTGCCTCCATGCATTTCTGTGGGACAATGGTCTTGTACATTGTAAAGATTTGATGCTTGTACTTTAAAAAATGCTGATTGGCCAGCAGACAGGCGGAAAGTATAGGTAGGGTGACCAGGCAGGAGGTAGAGGCAGGGTGATGAGAACAGGAGGATTCTGGGAAGAGGAAAGACTCAGTCTGCAGTCGTCACCCAGATGCAGAGGAAGCAAGATGAGAATGCCTCACTAACAAAGGTACCAAGCCACATGGCTAAGACAGACAAGAATTATGGGCTAATTTAAGATGTAAGAAAGAGTTAATAAGAAGCCTAAGCTAATAGGGCAACCAGTTTATGATTAATGTAGACCTCTGTGTGTTTCTTTGGGACTGAACAGCTGTGGGACCAGGCAAGACAGAAAACACTGTCAACAATGTATGCCTGTGTGAAGGTGTCAGATTTTGGAGTTACAGAGAGTTGTGAGCTGCCATATGAATGCTGGGAATTGAACTCTGATCCTCTGGAAGCGCAGTCAGTGCTCTTAATCGCTGAGCCATCTCTCCAGTCCCCAGCTATCATACTTTTATGGTAAGTACTTTGTCCAGTAAGCCAGCAGTTCTCAACCCCTTTGTGTATCACATACTAGATATCCTGCATGTCAGCTATTTGTTACAATTCTTAACAATAGCAAAATTACAGTTATGAAGTAGCAATGAAATAAATTTATGGTTGAAGTCACCATACATGAGGAACTGTATTAAAGGAGCACAGCATTAGGAAGGTTGAGAATCACTAAGTCATTTCCAGCCCAAGTTGGCACATATTTAGACTAAAAGACAGATAACCAATATTTATTGTTCAAAGAGATCCATTACCAGAAAACAGAACTTCAAGATTCCTTAGAAAAAGGCCCTTGCTTTCCCAGTCAATTATCAGAACTTTTATTTGAGGTTGTCTGTCTCTCAGGACTCCACACTTAGCACTTTGGAAATGGCGCCCATGTAACACTAGCTTGTTGCTCCTTGGAAAGGATAACACAGTGAATATGTCAAGAACACTGTGTTTAAATCAGAATTATTCTTCCCAGCCCTAACTGGATAGCAAAACCCTCTATCTGATAAGAGTCTCTTATCCAAAATACACAAACATCTACAACAAAAAAGAAAAACATTCTGAAGTTGTAAACGAAGTGAATAGGTTTTTGCCCAGAAAAGACACAGAAGTGGTCAAGACACTCATGAAAGATACAGAAGTGGTCAAGACACTCATGAAAGACACAGAAGTGGTCAAGACACTCATGAAAGCAACTATAGCCACTCAGTACTAGGAAAACACAAAACACAGCCACTGTGACACACTGCTTCATACTCATGAGGATGGCAACAATTATTTTAATGCAAAAATAAGTGTTGCTTGACAGGGCCCATAGGTATGGGTCTATTCTACCTTGAGAAAAGGTCAAAAAGTTGGAACTTACTTCTGTTCCTACAAGGTTATTGTCAACAGATCAAATAACAGGTATGGCTAATAACCAGACCTGGTAATCAGGTATTAAGAAATAGATCGGTTTCTACCTCAAAGGTCCAGGCTCCATTCCATTCCGATTTAGATCAGAGAGTTCTGCTTTCTCAAGGTCATTATCAACACTTCAGACTACAGGTGTGGCTAATATCCAGATCCGGTATTTAGGTATTAAGAAGTAGATCTGTTTCAACCTCAAACAAAAGTCTAAGGATTCAACGAGGTTCCTATTCTCTTTGGGAGATAACAATGGATTCCACCCAGGGAGTGGCTTGCCTACAGAATGTTTTAGTCTGGGGTGTGAGTGTTACTTGTCTTGTTTTGGCAACAGAATGTTTAACTAAGAATGTAGCCCTTCAGCCTTCAACTGGTCAGTTCTTTCCTTGTACCCTGTTAATGTACTGTTTATCTTACTCCTACCTTCTAGGGTCAAGGTATTTAAGGGCGATTTTTCAGTATTCACTGGAATTCCCTCCTGGAACTATCTAATGCTTCTGTTTATCGTTTTTCAATCGTATCTTTGTTCTCTTTACTTATCTTTCTAATCCCCAGGCCCTTACACTGGTAAGTGGCATCCACGTAGAAGCTGGTCTCCAACAGCTGCTGAGGATACTGGGAAACTCAATCCATATATTACTGATGGAACCAAGAAAGGACACAATCACTGCGGAGATTCCTCAGTAACTTAAATATAGAATTGCCATGGGATCCAGCAATTAAGTACACTCAGAAGAATGGAAAGGAGGGTTCTCGACACCAACAGTGACAAAAGGTGAACCTTCCCCATCCTATTGCTTGTAGACCTCCATTGCTGATCCTACTCAAAAGACGTGACTTCTGTCTTCCTTCTCCATTTCCCTTCTCCTGGAGTTTTTATTTATCATATAAAAATACTAAGAGGTTATGCTTCAACGTTAGGATTAAAGTGGTCCGCAATACTGGGAGTGAAAAGAAAAAGTCCTTGTAACTGAGTATGAGATAGCCAAAACCAAGCAAAAGTAAACACAGTGTGCTCTGGGAAATGACTCTGGATGGCCCCGTGAACTCTTCAACTTCCATTAATAAATGAATGGATACACAAATATGGTCTTATCTGTAAAATGCCAAGGAATGTTCCTTTCTATAATCTTTGAAAACCAGTAATGGAATATTAGCAAGCTATTAAAAGGAATCATGTACACTGTATAATATAGGTGAGCCTGGTAAGTATTATGCCAGATAAAGAGGACCATTCACAGCCAGGTAGGTGGTGGTGGCAGATGCCTTTAATCCTAGCACTGAGCAGAGACAGATGGATCGCTGAGGTCGAGACCAGTCTGGTCCACAGAGCGAGTTCCATGACAGCCAGGGCTGTGCAAAGAAACCTTGTCTAGAAAAACAAACAAAGACCAATCACAAAAGACTATCTATTATATAATTCCAGTTCTAAGAAAGGAACCAAACAGGCCAATCTACAGATGTCGGAAGACCAGAGGCTGCTTAGGGCTGGAGTAATGAGGCCCCATCACCACTGGGGTGCTAAATAAAGGCTAGGTATTTTCTTCTTGTGATGAACATATTCTTCAGGTGGTTGTGGTGATGACTACACAGATCTAAAGAATACACTGAAAACTGTTAACAAGATTAAAAACCTCTACATAGATCAGTTCTAAAATGCATGGATTGTATCTCAGTAAGTGTCAAAAACTAAAGTGGGCATCACTTGGAATTGTCCTGCCAGACAATTGCTGCATTCTGCTGACTTTTGCAAGCCAGAATTCCCAATGGGAGGCGTTAGTCATTCCACCCCTACTTCTAATAGACAAAAAGACCTACATCACGTTGGTCTAGAGGTGGGTTTCTATAACATGATAAACATGAATAAGACAAAGTTTATTTGTAGTCCCTGCTGTAAAAATAAAACAAAAAAAAGACCAAAAAGAAGAGAGCAACAACTAATAATTCTAAGGGTTGCAATTCATCCAGTGGGTGTCTTTTAGCTGCCCATCACCTGACCCCACTAGCACAGCTGCAGGGCAAACTAGTTTTTTTCCTTCACCATCCCTCTGTCAGAGAATAGACATGGTTTCTCTCCCAGAATGAAAAAACTCGACTATTTTATTTCTAGCTTCTCCCCATCCAATCCAGCTCGTATCTTAAGCCTAGATGGATATCAGGGAATGTGGAGAAAGACGGTATCTAGAGAATCCATATTTATGTGTGTTGTTAAACAATTCAGACTGAGACTAGCCTAAATTACAAACGGTTTACTAGGCAGAATGCTCCCCCCTCATCCGTGGTCTGTGTTTACAGAACAGGCTGCCACAGTTGGAGGCCTTGCCCGTCTTTCTTCTAATACACTGCCTCTGTGTCCCCAACCCACTCTCCTCCAAGATGAGCGTGCCGCTATAAACAAGAATCTCATTTTTCCACGTCAACAATTTCTATTGATAACCTCATATTTTATGCATTCATTCCCAGTTGACTGTGCGCAGCCTCAACTATGGCTTTTAAGCCACGTGTGATATGCAGAAAAGAAAGAGAATTGGGTTTTTAGGGCTTAGCAAAACTGTTTCTGAAACAGGTCTGGACCTCTATTTTCACATTTCCCTTGAAATTTATTTAAAGTTGGAGAATTTCAAAATTCAGTGAAATCACATCTTTTTTTTTCCTTCGTTTTCTAACTCTAAATTCCCAGGCTCGTAATATGCAATAGACGTAGAAATGGGCAATTCTGAGAAAAAACACTATGTCTCCATTTAAAATGCTATAAATTAGAAATGGAAGGGAAAGCCTATCAACTGGAGATCCATCCAACGAATTTAGTTCTCATAAAGGCTAAATCACGTCTCCAAGGCTTGATGATAAATCTTAACCGTCTGCCGGTTGTACAAGATCAGTAGTGAACCATCTGGCTCATTTTGTTTATATCAATCTAAATAATATGTGTCCAAGTTTTTGATATTTCCACAGCTCAGAAGTGGTAATACTACTGCCAAGCATGCTGCTTTATAACCTGATTTCACAGGGAGTGTGTGTGGGGGGGGGTATTTTGTTTTCTATAGCAAATCAAAGTTTCCATGCAGAAGAAGGTGGGGGGAGGGAACAAGCTGGGTGTAGTGGGTGGTGGTGGTGCACGCCTTTAATTCCAGCACTCTGGAGGCAGAGGCAGGTGGATCTCTGTAATCAGGGCCAGCCTGGCCTTCAGAGTGAGTTCCAGGACTGCCAGAGCTACAAAGTGAGACCCTGTCTCAAAAGAAAAAAAAAAAGAATTTTAGGTTGCTAAGCTCATGCAATGGTAAAATTTGCTGCACAAAACTACAGCTCTGAGTTCAATTCTGTGGTCCTCAAAAAGGGAAA
>NW_004949180.1:1174871-1196386 GCF_000317375.1 Microtus ochrogaster
GATAGATAGATAGATAGATAGATAGATAGATAGATAGATGATAGATAGATAGTAGATAGATAGATAGATAGATAGATAGATAGATAATAGATAAATAGAAAGAAAGAAAGAAAGAAAGAAAGAAAGAAAGAAAGAAAGAAAGATAGATAGATAGATAGATAGATAGATAGATAGATAGATAGATAAAGTATATGTATGTATGTAGGCAGAAGCCATTCGTCTCCTGGACACCCAGACCCGAAATAATCAGACAGAAACTGTTTTAATTACAATAGTGTTTGGCCTATTGGCTTAGACTTCTTATGAACTAACTTTTACATCTTAAATTAACCCATTTCTATTATTCTATGTATTGCCATGAGGATTGTGGTTTACCTGTAACATGAGGGCCTGCTTGTTGGGGTTTCTGTCCTGCCCAGTTCCCACAGCTGGCAAGTCCCAAAGAAAATCATACAGAGGCTTCCATAAGTTATAAACTGATTGGCCCATTAGCTCAGGCTTCATATTAGCTCTTATGACTTATATTAATCCATTATTCTTATCTATGTTAGCCACATGGCTAGGTATCCTTTTCAGCGGGGCAGGTCACATCCTGCTTCTTCAGTGATCTGGGCAGGACTGCGGAGGGAGCTTCCTTTTTCCCAGAATACTCCTGTTCTCATCGCCCCACCTCTACTTCCTATCTGGTTGACCCACCTATACTTCCTGCCTGGCCAATCAGCGTTTATTTAAAACATGATTGATAGAATACAGACAATTCTCCCACACCAGTTTACCTGTAAGGTTCTGGCATCTGTCTCCTTTGGCAGCTACATGGCATCTCCTTGACTCCTGGAGTCTCTTTGTATATCTGTTTTGATTTACCACCTGGCTTTGCTTTGCTAAGTCATTGGCAGAAACAGCTTTATTCATTATCCAATAAAAGCAACACATATACATAAGGACTTCCCACATCATATGTATAAAAACATATATGTAATTATAGATAGATAGAGTGTGTATATGTATGTATGAAAACATATATTTAACTATCTATGTATACGCAATTTTTAAAAATATTAGCCCACTGAATTGGGAAAATTCTGGGCTCCCATGTTTAAGGAGAGCTTTAGATGAGCTTTACCCTGCTGCTTCATTTTCCTCTCCCAACTTCTTTGCTCTTTTCAAGTCTGTGGCAGCAGGAAGTCCCCTTTAGAAGAATACAGTCTGTCCTTCTGCAAGCTGGCTGGAAGAGGGAACCCTTTGACTGCAGTTCCTCGCTCACCCCGTCTCCTGTCTCTTCCCTACCCACACCCTGCTTTCTGGTGCCCCACTTTGTCCTCATGTCATGTCTCTCAGAATCTCAGGAAGTGTAAAGTCAGGAAAAACTACAGAGGCTAGCTGCCCTCCCCCACCCGCTGCCACCTCCCCCCTCCCAAAACAATGGGCCTTAAGCCGTAAAGCAAACTGCATTTAAATCACTTGAAATTAAAAACAAAACCATTGTTATGACCTTGAAACCTCTTTATAAAATCGGTTCCCCTTCCACCTCCTCTTTCCCTCAGATACCTTCGATGGCTTCTGAAAGCAATGGCTTGTGGCAGAACAATGGTTTTCAGGCCAACCACGGCCCTGGCAAGATCACCTGAGATCTTGCTTAGGCGCAGCCTGCTTGGCCAGGCCCAGGCTCATCCAGAAAGTCTTGAAAGAACTTTGAATTTCCTGAAAATATGAATATGCAACAAATTCCCAAGATACTGAAGCTACAGGTCGGAGGACTCACACAGAACCAGTAGCCTACACAGAGAACTACAGTTCCCTTGGTCTCACCTCTGACTGTCCAGCTGTGAGAGAGGGTCCGGTTTTTTATCAGAGGCAGTACAGGCGCCATTTATGGGATTATGGTTTGAATGTGAGATGTTCCTAACAACACACGTGTCTGAACACTTGGTCTCCAGCTGATGTTGCAGTTTGGGGAGGTTATAGAACCCCTGGACATGGGGCCCAGCTGGCAGATCCAAGCCACTAGGAGCCGGCCTTTGAGGGGTGACCACCAGGCCTTGCTTCCAGTTCCTCACCATGTGGCAAAGCCCTCACCACATACTCTGCCATGCCATCCCCGGAACAGACTGAAACTATGAAGTCCTCCTTCCTCAAGTGGCTTGTGTCATGTAATCTGTCAGAAGAAACGTAACGAACACAAACAGTATGGCAGAGTTTGGACTGACCAGTGGCTTCGACACTTTCTCTGCTGGCCTCACAAGTAACTCAAAGTAAAAGCAGCAGGAAAGGCAAAGTAAAATTGTGCGTGTGTGTCAATCTGAAGATGGTTTAGCCAGTCAGCTGGCGAACGTCCCTTCTCATCCTTCCTGAATTTGCAGTTTCTCTCTCAAACTTCCCACAGTGGTTTTCAGTAAGCACCATAGTCTTTGGAGGCAGGTCCTGCTTCCCTTTCTGTACATCCTCCCATGTTAGGCAGTTTTCCGTGACTGTAGCAAGTACCTGAGATGAACCAACTTAGAAGCCTGGTTTCGGCTCTCAGATTTGGAGCTACTTATCCATAACTGACCGGTGCCCATTACATTGGACCTGTGGTGGCCTAGCGTGTCCTGGAGGGGGCACACAGTCAAGGAGACTCTCTCATATCACGTCTGGACACTCAAAGAGGAAGAGAACCAGAGCTCAACAGCCCTTTAGGAGGGCACACCCCTCCCCAATGACCTGACCCCCAAACTTCCCCATAAGGCTTCCACTCCCTTTCAATAACACCAAGCCAAGGATGAATGGAACACTTCACCTACTGTCCTTTGGTGGCCATTCTAGATCCAATAACACCATTAATTCATAGCCTTCAATTTTCCTATACAAAACTTGGACAAACAATAGAAGCTGCCAGTAGTGCAACAATGTGGTTCATCTCTCATCTGCATGTGCACTGACTGGCACCGTTAATGCTCATAACTTTCATCACGAATACCTGTGACGTTTTGCCTTTTCATAAGAATATTCAACACATTAAATATTATTCTACCTATCTGGTAAAATGGGTTCAGTCATTAATTTGAGCAATAATAATCAAGAAGCTCTCATACAGGGAATGTATAATGTAGATCAAATATTGAAATTATAGTCTGTAAAGAACATGTTTAATATATTATTTTGATCTATAAATATTGGACTTTGTACACATTTACATTTGAAGGACAAAAATACCTCTAAAACTGGTTAATAGGAAAACAGACAGGATTTTTTTTTACTAACAGTATAGTCTGTGTGGATAAACTCTAAAATACAAAAGAAAGAGAGACAGATTATATTTTGTATGTATATACTCTAAAATACTAGAAAAAGAGACAGAGACAGAGAGAGAGGGAGAGAGAGAGGGTGCAAGTCTGCAGATAGCTTGACCTGATATAATCCAGGATATCAAAATATATTTTAGAGCATTTGAAAGACCCAAGCCCACTTTCCCCAGAAATGACTATTTTATCTACGTGACAAAATGACAAGGAAGAGAGTTGGCAAGGAAATTCTATTTTCATGTCACGAAGATGACATGTCTAACCCACCATGTCCATCAGAAAATGGTCAGTTAGTGAAGAATACTCAGCCCTCCAGGGAAATGGCCCGTTCTCTCTTCTACCACCCGAGCCTCCATTTTCACCAGGCCTTCTAAAATAGGGTGAGCAGATGAGAGCCACACACACGGAACTTTCCTGAGTCTATCTCCAAATGTCCTTGCTCCTCATCCCCACCTCGAGCTTCCTCCTTCACTTTGCAGAACCACCAACCTGTGGGAGCCAGGTTCAGGTTTGATGAACAGTGAGTCAAATCCCTAATTACACGAAGGGCCAAAGCTACAAAGTTTGAGTGCTGTCGTTCAAAGCCAAGCTGGAAAAAGTGGACACAGTGACCTCCCAATCCCATACAACACATTTTGCTCTATTCCCCAGGCCTTCACACTTTAAAAAGGAACTTGGTGGTGGGTGTGGCACACTATGGGAGTCTCTGGAGGAATATCCCTGAGCTTCAACACTTCCTCAGACTAGCGGACACTGACCGGTCCTCACAGTGGAGATAAAGTTACCAGAAGCAGGAGCAGAGCCGGGAAGGAAGGCTCAAGACTCCAAAATACAGATTTACAAAGAATGAAGGTTACCCTGACCAATAAAAAGGGCCTCTTAACCCAAAACCAGAAAGCCAGATACTAAGAATTGTGCTTCGGCAATATGACCAGGGCAATATTTTTCTTTAATTTTCCATTGAGGCTTTTGCAAAAACCACGCACCCCCAGCACTTTTACTGAAATGAAATTTTTAATTTGTAAAAATCTGAATACTAGGTTATCAGTTTACAACACTCCCAAATGCCTTAAGGCGTTTGTTGGTGTGGTTCTGGGGTTTTCTTGTTTTTTCCTTCCAAATTGCCCGCTGTCCAGACCTGTTGCTTCGGTGAGTAGAGGATCTTTGAAGTAAATGTAGAAGTCTCTGGTTTGGCAGGTCATTTAGCCCATTCTGTTTCCAGCACTTTGACAGAGGCTCCCCTTGACCCGACCCCGAGGCTGCAGGGGACCAGTGTTTGCAGTGCTTCTGCTCCCGGTTACCACCTCAGAGCAACCTCCACACGACCTCTTCTGACTACAGAAGTTAATGAATCTGTGTCCTCTCTTGGCCAAGCGAGCATCATCCCTGGGACCCCAGTGAGTGTTGGTCCTGCCCTGGCACTCAGAAGCCCGGATGAGAAAGCAGCAAGGTCACACCTCACTGAAATCTCTGTTTTCTTGGGTTCCAGCCTTTTCCTTAGCCACAAACCAAAAAGAAAAAAAAAAAAAGTTCTGACTTGAGACACACACAGAGAGCGGAAGTTCGACAAGTCAGTGGAGGCGAGGCCGCTGACTGGCACCTACCATACAACCCCAATGCCTCCCCAATTCCTCCCGCCCTCTCGCTGCAGTCCGCAGGGTGCGCAGGTGCTGCCAAGGAACAAACCAGCCCAGGGACAGAGTGGAGCCATCTGAGCTAACCCACAAAAGGGAGACCCACTGGATAGAATTTCTAGAAGTGACTGGAAAGCAGGGCTAAACCAAACCACACAAGTCAGAACGCCAGACAGGACTGGATTGAAAGTCGTTAACCATAATCAGAGAGAGGACTATCTCCGCACAGCCAGGCCAGAGCATACACACACACTCACAAACATACTGCCCCAGTTAGAGTGGTGAGGGAGGACAGGTACGTGGTGTCCCGGCCTCGGAGTATCTGCTTGGCGCCCCATGCAGCTGCGGACAGTCGGACGCGCAGAAGGAAGCAGGCGCTTCCAGCTGCCACTAGCAGGGATGCTCACTGGCATCGCACCTAGGGAACCTCGGGGACCGTGGTGGCTGTGACAGCTTGAGATGTTCTTTGCCTATCACTCTTTCCCCGGGTCCCCAACTTTGTTGGTACGACTCCGCCCTTCCTTACCCAAATACTGCCGCAGGTCGAGCAGGAAGCGAGGGGGTCCTCCGCTGAGCTGGTAGAAGAGGGAGCCTAGGCAGAAGACCAGCAGGGTGGCCATGCAGAAACCGTAATCCCGGAGGGAGAAGCGTAAGAAAGGCAGCAGCGGGATCCGGCGCTTGCAGCCACCCAGGCACGGAGGGGCGCCCCCCACAGGGGCCCCATGGGGCCAGGGATCCTCGCCGCCGCCGGGATGCTGCTGTTGCTGCTTCTTCTTCATCGCCGGCTCCACCGCCTCGCACAGCCCGCCCGGGCCAGGAAGAGGTCACCCATCCGCCGCCAGCCGGAGCGCCTGGCCGGCCGGCTGCACATGGAGAGGGACGCGCCGAGGGCAGCCGGGTGGGGGCGGGGAGGGGCCGAAGTTGCCGGGCTCAGGGCACTCTTCCCATCTTGGTCCCCGTCGCCCGCTGCGGCCCCAAAGGGCCCGAGACGTCCCGGGCCCCGGTGTGGGTGTGGAGATAGCAGCCCGCGCCTGGTCGCGCGTCCCGCTACCAGTCCCGCGCCCCGGGTCCAGCTGTGCTCCGGGCTCGCTCACGGCTCGCCACGAGCGCCAGCGTGGACCCCCGGGCTTTGTGTGGGTCTCGGGCGGCGTGTTTGGTCCCGACTCAGGCTCGGCTAGCTCAAGGCAGGGAGGATCGGGAGGCGGACACCACCCTCTTGCTCCACCTCCTTGACAGGGGCTTCCCTCCTCTCCTCTCCTCCCCTTTCTCCCCGGCGCAAGGCGACCGGCTCTCCTCCCTCCCCGGCCCTCTCCTCCTTCTCCACTCCGGGGCTCCTTGCTCTGCCTGGTGTCACATTACGGCTTCTGCTGGGGCGGGCAGGGAGGGAGGAGGGGGCCGAGGATCAGCAACAAGGAAGAAAGTTTCTGGGTGTGTGTGGTTTTTTTTTCCTTCCTCCATTCTCTACAATCTGGTCTCGGTTCCTGCGCCACCAGCGACCTCTTGGGGCTCGCTGACTTCCCTCTCATAAACAGTGCGTGCTGAAGAATTTGACTATATTTGACTACGTCTGTCTTCGCACTTTGGAAACTTGTTTTCTTTCTATATCTCAAGCGACCCGTCTACCAAAGGCTGATAAAGGGTACTGGGATATAGGTTCTTCAAGACCTAGCTCGGACGGTAAAAGAGCAAGCGGTAGGAGTTATAATTAAACATGTCTTGCAGGGCCAGACGCAGCTCCTGCACTCCGTGGCTGAGAATCGGAGGGTGTTTTTTTTTTTTCTTGGTCCTACTAATGCTACTAGCACTCCACTGAGAACAAGGATACACACAATCGATTCGAGAAAGTCCTTCTAGCAGATATGAAATGGGGGAGCTCTGTCCCCTCACATACCTGTTTCACTCCTGTCTCTCTTTCCACCGCTGAGAAGTTTCCGGAACGGAAAGAGCCAGCGGAGCTTTTCTGACACCGATCTCTGATGCAGCCCCTGATAGTTGACAGAGCTGCTCTATCGGGCACACCACGAAATCGTTTTTTTGCTTTGTTTTAATCGTCAGAAGCAGAAGTGACATAGCCTGGGAGTTACATTACGTCTCCAGAGTCCTGGTTTGTTTTTCTGTTGCCGTGATGAATATCATTCCCCAAAGTAGCATGAAGAGAATAGGATTTGTTTGGCTTACCCATTATGGTCTGTTATGGAAGGGAAGCGGTGGAATCTAGAGTCAGGAACTGAAGCAGAAACCAAGGCGGCATGCAACTTGCCGGCTCTCCTTCAGCTTCTTTTCCTAGGGCCACCTTTTCAGGGATGGTTCATTCAGCCCGCAATAGCCTGGCCCTTCTAGCAACCAAGGCAGGATTCCCCATCCATCCCCACAGGCCAGTCTGTTGGAGGTAATTCCTCAAGGATGTTTTCCTTTTCCAAGGTGTGTCGAGTTGGCAACAAAACTGACGTTCAGAGGCATAAGCTGGTAGGTCTCCGAATAAGCCAGAGATGCAAGGTGGCCCAGGCCAGATAGGGCTTTCTCCGTGGGTTGCCTGGGATTCCAAAACAGACCATTTAGGTTAGACCACGTTTCTGATGCCTCTCCTCTTTCGTTCCCAACTCATTCTAAATATTCCAGTAATCAGGGGCTGGGGGGAGGGTGAGAACTACTGTCCTGAAAACCTTTAAAGGGTTGTGCATTCCGAGAATGTTCCATGAAAAATTGAGGAATGGGATCCTGGGAAGAACTCACAATGAAAGAACAGTGTGTGTGTGTGTGTGTGTGTGTGTGTGTGTGTGTGTGTGTGTGTGTGTACATACATATACATGCATATATATACACACATATACATTACACATACACATATATGTGCGTATATAAATATGTGTATATGTATACACACACTGAACAAATATGGATGACCTGGGATCCCGTGACCTGAATATGAACTTCACGATCTAGAACATAGGTGAAGGTGGTACAAACCACCACCAGCTAGAGCACTAGTTCTCAACCTGTGGGTCGAGACCTCTTTGGGGTCATATGACCTTTCCACAGGGGTTGCCTAAGACCATCAGAAAAAAAGGTTTTCACATCACTATTCATAACAGGAGCAAAATGACAATTATGAAGTAGCAATGAAAACAATTTTATGGCTGGAGGTCATCACAGCATGAGGAAGGTGGAGAACCACTGAGTTAGAGCGTTATGAGGTGGGCAGGACCACACACACACACACACACAGCTGCACTCTCAGAGGGTCACTGCCACATGTGCATAGATTGTCTCTCTCTTACATTGTCCTGGCCACTTTCTAAGGTCTAGAACTGTTTGGGACACCGAGTAGAAAAGAGGCCCTTTGTCTTAGGAACTCCCAACCAGAGCGTTAACGGTTGACTTCACCTTTACTCCGTGAATGGGAGGTTTATCTGGGTTAGTGTGCACGCTTTGGAAACGTGAGTGCCCCGTAGAGAATTCAGCCCATGAGTCATGGCTCATTAGTGTGAATTACTTTCATCAGTACAATGAGCAACCCAGAATAGACTCCCAATTAATAATTTCTGAGTTGATAAAGATGGCCCAGAAGATGGGAGGTGCCAAGCAATCTTCATAATGTTTAAGAGACCTCCTCTGACAAAGCGATTCTGGAGCGGAGCCTGGTGCCATGATCTGAACCTTCAATGTGTCTAAGATTCTCTGTGTGGGATTCCACCCTGGTTTTCTAGAGCCAGCTTGCTGTAAGGAATCTGATGAGCAGGAAGGAGGAAAACACACATCTGAGAAAATAAATAAATGTAGAAATTAGAAACAAACAAACATACAAAAAACAGTAAGGGAAGGGCAGCAAGTAGTTCAGTGGTAGAGCCCATGTCTGGCATGCTCACCATGCCCTGAGTTCACTTTCCAGTATGAAAGGGATAAAGCCTGGCACAGAAACCAATAGTGGAGAGCTGGGAAGATGGCTTAGTCAGTAAAGTGCCTGCCTTGCAAGCATGAGGACCTGAGTTCAGTCCCCAGATCCCACGTAATGAACGATGGACCCGGTAGTGGGTATTTGGAATCCCGTTGCTGGGGAGGTGGAGACAGGTAGGTCTCTGGGGTTCACTGGCAGTCAGCCTAGCCTACTTGATGAGTTCCAGATCAGGTAGAGATCCTGTCTCAAAAACAAAACAAAGGAAAATATTAGAGAAAGAAAGGAAGGGAGGAAGGAAGGAAGGAAGGAAGGAAGGAAGGAAGGAAGGAAGGAAGACACACAACGGTAAACAGCACCTGAAGAACAACACAGGTTGTCCCCTGGCCTCCAGATGTCTGTACACACATCACAGCTGTGCACACATAAGAATCTACACACCTCACACACACACAGCAATGGGAAGGGTATGAAGAACAAACTATGACAAGAACAAAATAGTTCTCTCTTTTTTTTTAAGTACCAACAGTCTGGCCATCTTTAAAAAAACTCAAAGAAGTCAGGTGGTGGTGGTGCACACCTTTAATCCCAGAACTCAGGATGTAGAGGAAAGCAGATATCTGAATTTGAGGCCAGCCTGGTCTACATGTAGAGCTAGTTCCAGGACAACCAGGGCTAAACAGAGAAGCCCTGTCTTGAAACAAAACAAGACAATAAACAAAGTAAGAAAAACCCTTACAAGTAACATGAGATAAAAAAAATCCTCACATCAGAAAAAAAAATGGTTTGTGAAAACCTAAGTGTTTGGATAAGACTTTGTTCTTCAAAGCTCCATGAACACACCTTTTCTAAAAAATTCAAATGTTTATCTTAATAAATATATCTTCACCTTAATAACATAGTGCATACTTTATGAAGTATCCACCCTTGGATGTTTCCTGCAGCACCAGGAAACAAACTAATACAACAAGAATTTAGCAGAAGTCCTAATTCTATTTTCTACAAATAAATGCTACAGAGAAAATAATATTCACATCACCAAGGCCGACATGACTTAGATATTTTCAGAAAGAAATCACACACTTAAAGAGCTGTCATATGCGCTGCCATGGTTTAATTCTCAACAGTACAGGACCAGTTGTTACGACGCAGGGTTGTCTATCTGCCTAGCTCTAAGATAGATCCTAGAGCAGATCTGTTTTTTCTCCTACAGTGAATTTTCATTAAAACTCTTGGTTTCATTGGTCTAGACTCCTGATCAATTCATTTGCAAATTTACTTTTAAAAATAAAAACTGTCTGGCTGGAGGGATGGTTCAGCGGTTAAGAGCCCTGGCTGCTCTTCCAGAAGACCCTGGTTCAATTCCCAGCACCCACAGGGCAGCTCAAAACTGTCTGTAATGGTGAAAATTGTTTGGACCAAAGTTTTTGCTTTCTGGGCAACACAAAGTCTTGTACTAGTTTTGGTGGGTTGTTTAGCTGGCTTTGCTTTGCTAGCGTTCTCGGAAAGTTCTGAAATGAGTCATCCTGCATATTACTTTACTTCCAAAAGATCTTTATTAGACTTAATTTGCAAATATAAAATCAATTTAGTGCTTTAAATTGTGTTGTGCAGAAATAATTACTGCTGGAAAGTGGCCTTGACTCTGCCAAACAGAGAAGAGTGAGAGAAGCCGTGCAGCCTTGAAGCCCCACGTTTCCCAGGAAGACAAAACTGTCACGTGAAACTTGACAATAATACAAGGTACGAGACAATTAAATGCTGCGTTCTTATCATGCACTGAAAATACTAAAGTCATTCAGGTTTCTAGAGATAACCAGTATTTAATTTGTCTACAATAGTATAATTTTTCAATTTTAAAAATCATCTTAGGAGCTTTCAGTGTTTGTGAATAGAAATGATTGTTAGGTATGAGAATGCTTAATTATTTTTCTTGGTTTTTCAAGACAAGGTTTCTCAGTGAAGCCCTGGCTGTTCTGGAGCTAGCTCTTGTAGACCAGGCTGGCCTCGAACTTTCAGAGATCCGCCTACCTCTGCCTCCCAAATGCTGGGATTAAAGGCGTGCGCCACCACTGCCTGGCCTGAGAATACTTACTTTCAACTGGAGTGTAGATGTGGCTGCATGCCTATAATCTCAGCATTTGTGAGGACAGAGACAGCAGGGATCAGGAGTTCAAGGCCATCCTCAGGAACACAGGAAGAAGCCAGCCTGGGTGTCTCAATTACTTTTCTATTGTATGATTAGACACAATGACCAAGGTAACATAGAGCAGGAAGGAGCTTATTTGGGGCTTACAGTTTCAGGGGGTTAAAGTCCATGACCATCATGGTGAGGAGCATGGCAGGAGACAGGTAAGCACAGGGCTGGAGTAGTAGGTGGAAGCTCACATCATGATCCCCAAGTATGAGCAGAGAACACTAACTGGGAATGACTTGGGCTTTTGAAACCTGCAAGCCTACCCCCAGGGATCCACCTCATCCAACAAAGCCACATCTCCTAATCCTTCCCAAACAATCCCAGGCTGGGAACAAAGTATTCAAATACATGAGCCTGCAAGGACACCTCTCATTCAACCTATCACTCTGGGACACATGAGAGCCTCTCTTAGATAGAATTCCAGTATGTGTGGCCTAGGCTGGCCTTGACTTCTGGGGCCACAGTGTGATTCTCCCGCCTCAATCTCCAGGTGTGCCGCCTCACCCAGCTAAGTAGTGTGTAAAGAAAGGAACTGTGTAAGCAATCTTTTCAGCCCAGGGGTGCTGTTGCTCTGAAGCTGCAGCCAAGGTCTCCTTGAATGACTACTAGGCTGATCTTACTGGTTCACAGAGCACAGAGGAAGGAAGATATCCGACCACCAGGGTCAAGAAAAGCCCTGGAAGTGGGATCCCATGGGAGGTCTCGAAAGACCATTTCTAGTAATTCGTGGAGTCATTCTTTGACCGGATGCATCTCACGTTCAGTGGTGTTACTGGCCTGCCATGAAATATGCCTGGTGCTTTTCATGCAGCTGGGTACAGAAACGAATTCCAATATATTCATTTGTCACGAAGATGTTTTGGCCATTATTGGATTGGTGATTTGATTGACTCTGGTGACTTGCCTAAAGAGCATGAAAATACAGTAATTGGATGCAGTTTCTCAAACATTAATCTAAGTGAGTGCTGCTCTTTCCAACGCTGGTATTAGTTTTAACCCCAAGAATGTTTTCCTGAAACTGGCTGTTTCCAGACTCCACTCCCTCCTGAGCAGAGAAACAGAAGGCCAGGAATTCATGTAGCTCTGCAGCTTCCAGCTGAACCCTGTTGGGCTTACTATTCTGTCAGACTCATCTGTAAGCTCCACACAGGGATATCTCCTGTTGCCACCCAAGGCAGCTCCTTTCAGGCAAAGGTGGAAGTACCTCACCGAGGCAGGAGAGGGTGCTGTGTGGCTCACCAGCAGGGTCTCACCGATATCCTGCTGACTCCTGCCTTAAAGTCCACAGCAGGGAAACTGCATTTACTCTCCGATTGTTACTGGTGTGGCTTCTAGTTTAGACACATCTGATCAAAATCTCCTCAGCCATCATGAAGTGACCACTGAATCTGAGTAACCTTCACCTCGAAGGTTAGGGACTTCTTTATTTGGGGGTATTTACTTGCCCAAGACATACTGAAAGACCACATCACATCTACCAGGCTACTTCTAACCTCTGGCCAGTTGGCACTAGGGAAATCCAACCATTTGTCAGGGTTCCTAAAGAATCTCCCATCAGTTCTAAATGCAGACAAACCCCATTGTGATGGGAATACTCCTATCTTATTTTTGGTTGTTATAGTTAAAATGCCACATTCAGGTGACTAAAATAAACATTCACCCCCCCCCCCGCCTGTGCAGCATAGAAGTGAAGATGAAGCCGTGGCAGATTCTGCACCTCGTGAAGAACTGTGTTCCTAAGTTCTGTTCCCACACCATGGAGAGGGGAGGGACTTTGGTCTATCTCGCAAGTGCATGAACCCCAGTCCTGAAGGCCTTAATCTTATAGCTTAATCATCTCTCCAAGGCCTCATCCTCACATTCTATCGCGTGATCACAGGCTCCCAACATAGGAATAGGGAGCAACACAAACATTCAGCCCACGGGTGACTACAAATGACCCAGTGGGTTTTAGAATGCCATGTCCAGGGCTGAGACCCAGAGTGTGACAGCAAAATCTAGCAGGTATCACAAACTTAATTTTTTTCCTTTTTCTCGTTCTTCCATTTCAGACTCCAGAAACCAGAAGTGGTTTCCTTGTTGGTATTAACAAAAGAATGGCAGAGGAAAAGAAAAAAAGAAATAAACAAAACCACATGCCAGGAAAGGCATTTAAGGAAATTGTTCAAACATTAATTTCATCATGGGCCTGTGGCTTTTTGTTTCTGCAGTTCTTTCAGCGTTGGCAGCTCCTTGAATGAAACGTTCCCTCACACTCTGAAGACTAATTTGATTTTTTTCAGAAAGAGAGCCAGAACAATTACATGGCAATGCTAATGGACAGAGTAGGTGAGCTATTTGATCAGCAGACCAAGGCTTTGATAGAACAGAGGAGAAAAATGCAAGGAAAGAGAGGGCCTCCTCTTGTGGTAACTAACCTAGTTACCTAGTCTACTAGTTAACTACTAGTTAACTAGCCGAGTCCCTGGAGAATGAGGCTCACTCCCAAGAGAAAGATACCACTGCTGTGCCGCTTAGTCAACTAGCTAGCTATTAGAGGCCCACCTCCCAACACCAGCGCTATAGTAACCAAAGGAAAACACAAACTTGGAGGGAATAGAACACACCCAAACCACAGTAGGAAGCAACTGGAAAGTTGCTTTGGGTTGGGGTGGGGGATGAGGGAAGAACACATTGGAAATAGTCTCTCTCAGGTTCTCAGTTTCTGCCCCCACCTCCACCCCACTCCCAGCCCCTTTACAGTTTCCCAGAGGACTTTTAAACATCGTTCTTTAGACCGGGGATACTGCTCAGTCCCCCAGACTTAGCTGGAATGCACAAGGGAAGGCTGCTTTAAGTTTTGTCTTTTGTTTTTACCGCAGATATGGTAAAACACTCTACCATGGAGCTGATACGAGCAGCTTATGGAGAAAGGGGCTTATTTTACAGTTCGTGACAGGGAAGCCAAGGCAGCAGCGGCAGCAGGGGTTTGAAACATCTGGTCACATCGCTTTCACAACCAGGAAACAGATGGGGATGGATGCTTGCATGCTCGTATCGGCTCCATGGTATCCGATCCAGGATCACACACTCGTGGGATGAACCAGCCCACAATTGAGTCTTCTTACATTTATTAATGTAATCAAGATAATCCCCTGAGATCCATATTCTAGGCGATTTCAGACTCTATCAAGTTGACAAAACCATCACAAAGTCCTTGGTGCAGTTCACAGTACCACTACAAACAAATAAGCCTTGGGAGTGGGGAGGGAGAGAGAAGCTCAGTGAGTAAAGGTCTTGGCATGCAAGCGTAAAGACCTGAGTTCAAATCCCTACAACCTGTATAAAGCTAAATGTGGTAGAATCCATTTAGTATCCCAGCATCCCTCTAAGGACATAGAGGGTAGACACGGGAGGTGCCCTGGAAGTTCACAGGTCAGGTAGCCTAGCATCTCAGAGGAGATCAAGAAATCTTGTCTCAAGCAATGTAGGAGGGGAAGAGACTGAGGTTGTTCTCTGACCTTCATATGCTTGCCATGACACATGTATTCATTATGGTACACATGGATATGGATACGTATATACTTTACACACACACACACACACACACACACACACGTACGTACGTATGTACGTACATAAAACAGCTTTTAAAAAAGAAATGGCAACATTCACACTTCACATTTGGTCTCTGAAACTAACCAGTGTGATGTTATCTCAACTACTTAAAAGGCTTTGTAGGAAACTGTCTCGGTATTGCTTCTATTTTTGGCAAATGAAACAGACCCTTGGCATAAACCACTTCAAAGAACCAAATAGTTACCAGTTGTGCTCTGTTATTTCCAGCCGCATCTTAGCAAGCCTTGTACCTACAGAGTTGCCTCAATTCCTCATCCCAAGGACCCTGCCAAGTTGGAACATGGAGCGAGCCCTCTTCCCACTGCAGAGGACACCGTCTGGTGTTAATGTATGTGAGCTGCAATCAATAGAGAGGTAGTGTCCTCTCTCTTTCCTTCCTAACAGCGTCATTAGTCCTTGTTCAATGGGCATGTCACATACCTCCCTGTCCTCTTAAGAGAAAAATATGGCTCGTGCTTTGCAAAGAACTTTGAAATCACTTTTTGAAGACCAGCCAAATACCGAACTGTGAAGATGAGAGAAAGCCCTCTCATCAAGAGTCCTAGTCAAGATCGTCAAGGTCACCCTAATAGAAAACTTAGGAAGAGATAACAGCTTGAAATATAATCTTCAGCCTCTGCAAATTAGTAGCCTTTTGGCCTAAAGCCAGCTATTCCTCCTCTTTACACTCGGGGTTTCATTTCTGTCAAGAATATATGCTAAGACTCGCGCTCCCTGGCTCACAGAGCTTTTGTCTGACCCAGGATGAGACTGACCTGGAAAGTGAGCTGCAGACAGTTAGCTGCTCTTCTATATGGTGCTTGAGGGAAGGCGATCTAAGAAATAACCCAAGGGCACCAAGCTGACAAATGACAGCTCTCTAAGAAGAATGGGTGTCTTAGGAAGCGGAAGAAATACTTGTCTTGATCCAGAACTTATTTGGTGACCAAAAAATTATCATTGCCAAGTATCCTGAGTGCACTGCGATCATGAGCAAGCACCTTGAGTATACTGCAAAATGTACTCCCCTTAGTATGAGGTGCAATAACACACTTGTGTTGGCAAAGATGAGATGCAGTTAAAAACATTCTTACTATATTTGGTGTGTGTGGTGTGGTGTGGTGTGTGTGTGGTGTGTGTGTATGTGTGTGTGTAGTACATTGTACAAGACCACTGTCCTACAACATTCTTCCTCTTTTTTCCAAAACAAGAACTCTGAATCTATTCTCCTTTGTTCATTTTTTTTTCTCCTGACCACTATCCATAACAACTTATAACCAATACTCTAAACAAAGATAATCATCCATAATCCATTTTTGGGGAATATGGGCATAGTTTTTTAGGATACTTCCTGCTGATTGGAATCACTGATAATCTTATGGGAATCTAAAGAAAATTTAGGATTATGGTCAAGTTCTGACTGGAATATTCTGTGAGGCTTGGTCATCTCAACCAGCAGTCGTAAGGCTGTTCTGGATGTAGAACTCATTGAAAACTTCAACAGAGGTCCTCTGAAATGTTCAATTATCTGGGCCATCTACTCCTATCAGATAGTAGGTTGAAGGCATAGGGCCAGAAGGAGAGAGAGGAAGGTTGAAGCCATATGTGGCTAATGTAGCAGTGAATCTATGGGGTCATGCTCTGTTACAACAATGGAATACCCAGATAAACATTCCTGCAGTCTCAGAAATAGACCATAAACCAACTCATGATTCTGGGAAGGATGACTATAATAAGATACTATAAAAAATAGACACTGACCATTTAGGCTGTACAAAACCACAAAACAACACCTGGCAAACGCTCAGAGGTACCAATGGACCTACCTTTAAAATGGCTAACTAAGAAACCTATATGGGTTAAGCAATGGTCTTTAGTAAAAGAGAAACTTCAAACTTTGAACAATCTAGATGCTCACCATATTGAAGAATCAACCAGCCCTTGGAATTTTGTATTTGTTGTTAAAAAGAAATCTGGAAAATGGAGAATAATGGTGTGAGAAGTCCTCTGCATATGTGTTGCTTTAGTTGGTTAATGAATAAAGAAGCTGAATAGGGTTCTGGCAAGGCAGAATAGAGCAAGGCAGGAATTCCAAACAGAGATAGAGGAAAAAAGAAGGCAGAGTCAGAAAGATGCCATGTAGTTGCTGAAGGAGATAGATGCTGGAAGTTTACCTGGTAAGTCACAGTTTTGTGGCTACACACAAAATAATGGAAATGGGTTAATTTAAGATGTAAGAGCTAACTAAAATTATTCACAAGCTAACAGGCCAAGCAGTGCTGTAATTAATGTAGTTTCTGTGTAATTATTTCAGGTCTGAGTGGCCAGAAAAATGAATGAAGAGTCTCCTCCTACAGAGAATAGTAACAGATTTAAGAATTGATAATAAGGTGATTCAGCCAATGGACTCTCTACAGTCTGGCATTCCTTTGCCTTCTCTACTGCCTAAAAGATGGTGTCTAATAGTTATTGATTTAAAAGATTGCTTCTTCACTATACCTTTACAAGAAAAAAAAAAAACAGAAAAATTTGCCTTCACAGAGTTTACTTACAATAATTCAAAGTGTGCTAAAAGATATCAATGAAATATTCTCTCACTGAGGATGTTAAATAGCCTCACCCTGTGCCAATATTTTCTAAGCCAGCCATTGGAAATGATACATAAGCAATTTGCTAAATCTATAGTTTATCATTACATGGATGACATTTTGTTATCTGATTCAAATGTAGATACTTTTATGTTTAAAGAAATAAAGGAAATTTTTCCTCATTGGGAATTACAAATTGCTCCTGAAAAAAATACAAAAGGGAGATTCTATTAATTACTTAGGTTATAAAACAGGTTTACAAAAATCAAACCACAAATGGTACAAATTAGGAGAGATCAATTACAGACTCTTAATGACTTTCAAAGATTACTAGAATACTTTGTCAATCAGTGGCCCACTATTGGGATAATACCTGATCAAATGATTAATTTAAACAAAACCTTAGATGGTGACAAGTGCTTAGTCCCAGGGAATTATCAACTGAAGCTGAGAGAGAATTGACTTAGATTGAAGAGAAATTTCAGAAGGCACATGTGGATCATGTAGATCTGAATCTTAAGTGCAATCTGATCATACTACACTCCAAAACTTCTCCTACAGGAATTTTAGTGCAGAGAGAAGATATTATCTTAGAATGGATATTTTTATCATATAAGCAGACTAAAACTTATAATCTTATTTTGAAACAGTCTCTGACTTAATTATAAAAGGAAAATTGAGACTTATTCAATTAGCAGGAATAGACCCAGCAGAAATTATAGTACCTTTTACTAATGATGAAAATAGCAGATTATGGGAAGACAGTGAACCCTGGCAAAGAGCTTTTACTAATTTTTTTGGGGAGAGATTAGCAACAACTATCCCAAAATTAAGAGAATTTGACTTATAAAGAGAACTAATTGGATCCTCCCTCACAATGTATGGAACATACCAATAACTGAAGCCCTTACATTCTAAACTAATGCAAATAAATTAGGAAAGGCAGGTTACAAATCAGAAAATTTAAGTAAAGTAGAACAAAGCCCTTATAATTCTGTTCAAAGGTCAGAATTATTTACTATTCTCATGTTACTAAGGAATTTAAAAAAAATCCTCTCAACATAGTTACTGATTAACAATATGCAGAAAGATTTGTTTTGTATATTGAAACTACCAAATTTATACCAGATGATACAGAACTGACTTTATTCTTTATTCAGGTACAAGATATAATCAAGAATAGACATCATCTCATGTACATAACCCATACCTGATTCCATATGGGTGTGTCAAGTCTGCTAGCACAATGTAAAGAAAAAATTGAACAATTATTGATTGAAAATGTGATGATAACCTCAGAATTTCATAAAAAATAACATGCCAATAGCAATGGTTTGAAAAAGGACTTTTCTATTACATGGCAACAAGTCAAGGAGATTATAAGGAGGTGTCCTACTTATTCTTTATACAACCAAATACCACCACCTGCAGGAAGTAACCTAAAAGGTACTCAAAGAAATCTGGCAGATAGATGTGTTCCATTTTTTAGAATTTCGAAAATTAAAATATGTACACCATACCATTGATACCTATTCAGGTTTTCAATGGGCAACTGCTTTGAGTTAGGGAAAGGCTAATATGGTCATCACACATTTACTAGAAGTTATGGCCATCATGGGTATACCTGCACAAATAAAGGCAGACAATGCTCCAGCATATGTCTCTAAGAAATTGATAAAGGGTTTTGCTATTATAATATAAAGCATATAAAACAGTTATACCAGACAATTCTACAGGTGAGGCAGTTATAGAAAGATGAAGCCAAACTATACACGATATGTTTAACAAAAATAAAGGGATGATAAAGTTCCCCTGAAATAGGTTGCATAATGCTTTATTAACCCTGAATTTTCTTAATGCTAATAGAAAAGGAACAACAGCTGCAGAGAGACATTGGAAAATAGAAAAAACTTCTAAATTAAATCAGCTGGTGTACTTTGAGGATGTGTCGACATCAGAATGAAAACCAGGGATATGCTATGTTGGGGAAGGAATTTCTCTCTTGTTTCCACAGGAGAAGAGAAGCTATGGATACCATCAAAATGAATCAAGATTCGGTTTAAAAAGGAGAAACCTCTTGATAAAGAGAATTGATAGCTCATCCACAAAGGAGACAAAAGGGTTGGGGAAGGGTTCTGTTCTTGTCTTTGGAACAAAATAGAAAATATTCATCTTTGAGAAATCAAAAGACCTAGGACATCTAGACACCTAAAGAATAAAAGACAGCTAACCATAAAAAAATCACCAATTATGAAAAATCAGATTATATAATCAGATTTTTCATAATTGGTGAGATATATATATATATATCCTTACTTCTTAATATAATGGTAGTACCAACTAACTTTAAAAAAAAACTTGGTTTCCAAGTCTTGGTTTCCAAGACTATAGCTATATTCTTCTTTAAATACAAGCATGTTGTTAAAAGAAAAACTCAGAGTTTCTGTCTCATATCAGGAGGGCCACCTGGTGTGGTACAGAAAAAAAATTGGGACTAAGATTATTATTAAAACTCTGTTTTCAAAAATTCTACTTCTCCCATTAGCTATTTTCATCTCTATGGTACCTTTCTTTGAATATATGTCTATTGAAATTCAAACTTTCCATTTTGATATAATGTTTAAGTTTTCCATAGTGAACAATAAATTTTTCTACAGTAATCTTTGAAGTCTCCAGGTAGAAGATGGGCACCCACAACAATTCCACCTGGTTCATATGATGCTCTTCAGCCAATAGCAGCACTTAAAGATCAGTTTTGGATTGCAAACTGCTCAGAACAATTTCAAGGTGCCTATTTGAGATGAGCCAGCCTAACAGACTACTCTAGCCAGGACTTGAGATAAGCCCTGCACTTTCCAATTATGTATAGACTGGACAAAAATATGATACAGCTACCTCTCCCAAGACTTGAAAATTAACCCAATTTTTTTTTCAGGATTCCATAAAGATCTCATTACCCAGGTAGTAAATTTAAGTATACAATGCCCACATTCCCAAGAGGTAGGGTGGGTAGATTTTGGTTGTTCAATGGATTATGGATGTAACAGTTATGATAGATTAAAAGGGCAGTTTATTGAATCTACTCTGGAAAGAAAAAGGGAGGATATAGATATGGTAAGATAAAAAGGTAGATTATTGAATCTACTTTTAAAAAGCAACTACTAGTTTTAAATGTTTTACATTAGGTTGGACTTTTGTATATTGTGTACACACACACACACAGAAAGAGAGAGAGAGAGAGAGAGAGAGTCAATGTTAAAAATAAATCTTTAAAAAGAGGAGAAATGAGACAAAGACATAAGATACAGTTGGTTAGACATGAAGACTTATCACCCTGTAATCTTTCTAGCTACTGTATACACAGCACACACCCTATCAAGCCAGAAAATGTCACATCATATCCATCATTGTTATTCAAGTCCCAGACACCATCATCTATAGCCAGGATAGTTCACCTGGAATGCCACCTTCACCTTCATATCCAGCTCTTCAAATAATAACAGCAAGAGTAATATGTAAGCTGTCATAGTCTTTAGGATTATCACATTGGCGTTCTGCTATACTCCTCAAAATTAAGAGCCATTCCCTTGGACTGCAAGGAATTCTAGCGTCTCTCTCCCATTGCACTTTGTTTTGCCCTATTTCAACCACCGTGTGCTACAGTCCAGACTCGGAACGCCTCCCAGAAGTCAGCTGCTGAAGCTCCACAGGAAGCATTCCTGCAGGTTAACAAATCGTACAGTTGGTGGTAGGTTTTTAGATCACTGTGGAAGCCCTTACTCTTCCTCTTTCACTGCCTGGTTACAGGGTGAGAGGCTTGGTGTCTACCACATGCTCCCACCATGGCATGTGCCTTTACCACAGACCTAACCATAATATGACCCATTGATTAGGGCTAGGATCTTCAAAATTATGTGGCAAAATAAATCATTTCTCTTTGTGAATTGGCTAGCTTGGGTATTGTTATAATAGCCAAAAGCAGGCTATCACACTAAAAGGTCATTCTTGCTCAGAAAATTACTACAGTCCTTGCAAAGTTACTCTTGATAAGGAATCTTCCTACAAACACGGCATTTAGAATCATAGAATGATTTGAGAATGTCACATAATTTGAACATGAACTCATTTAATGGTAGTAAGTTTCTTTTTTTTGCATTTAATGAGAAAGAGAGAGAGAGAGAGAGAGAGAGAGAGAGATCACAAATTGAGGAGCAGACCAGGCCATCAGGCTCTGTGGCAAGTGCTTTTACCCACAGAGTCATTTTGCTGGCTCCTTAGTGCTACTTTTGTGCCTCAACAGAGTAGGTAGGAAACTGAGGGGAAGTT
>NW_004949180.1:1196712-1215793 GCF_000317375.1 Microtus ochrogaster
GCACGCCTTTAATCCAGTCAGGAGGCAGAGGCCAGTGGATCTCTGTGAGTACTAAATGTGTAGACAGAATCATGTTCTCAACTTGTCTGGCTCACATCACACTCAGTGGAGGACAATGGGTTAACTGTAGCAGTCACATCAGACACAGCAGAGAACAATGGGTTAACAATATTTGTTAATGTTCAGATTGTCTCCTCCACCCTTCTACAACCCAGGATTACCTGCACAGGGAACAGTGTCTTTTCCACCTTAACTAACAGACTAAGCTAATTCCCTACGAACATGCCCATGGACTAACTCATTGTAACAATCCCTGCTCCAAACTCTTCCGCCAATGAGTCTAGATTGCGTCAAAATGGCAACTAAAATTTGCCTTTGCAGTATATTTCTGGTAACGTTAATGTAAAATGTTTGTAATGTGGGCTTTAATTTTCGAAGGACTGGTAGGTAGCATATGTTCCTTTTTCGTTGATAATATTAGTAATCTGTTTCTGGTTTTATAAATCAAACTAGCAGGATTTCACCAATTTTATTTTTTAAGTACATTAGTTTCATTGGTTTTGATATATTTTTCTTTGCTTTCCATGTTATTACTTTCTATTCCAGTCTTCACACTTTTTCCTTCCGTGGTGTTCTGTTACTCTTTCTTAGTTTCTTTCTTTCCTTTGTTTAAAGATTTATTTGTTTACTTAACGTCCTTTGGGGTTTGGCCAGAATGTATGTCTGTATGAAGGTGTCATATCCCCTGGAAATGGAGTTACAGGAAGTTGTGAGCTGCCATGTGGGTGCTGGGAACTGAACCCAGGTCCTCTGGAAAAGCAGCCAGTGCTCTTAACTACTGAACCATTTCTCCAGACCCTACTCTTTCTTAGTTTCTTAAGTGAAAATTATAATGTGTTTTCTGACTTCTAACATCTACATAATAAAATTACATACTTTCCCCCCGAAGCGTTCCTTCAGCTGTATTTAAGCTTCTTTATATGCTGTATTGCAGTTTTAATATAGCGCTTGATATTTGAAAGTTTTGCTTTGATTTGTTTTGAGACATAAGCTGCTTTAAAATGTGTTGTTCAATTGCTTCATGTTTAGAGATTTTGCTATATTTCTCTGATTGGTTTTGAACAATTTGATTGTTCTCAGAGGAGTGTATTTCTATAATTTGTCTTTTTAAATTCATTGAAATGAATTTTATGGCCTTTGGTCAATCTTGATAAGCACTCAAGGTGAAGTTGGAAATAATGAATATTTTACTTTTTGGAATGAAATGTTGTATTTATATGCCAATTTTTTAAACAGAAATCTGTATTACATACCTATGTGTTATATATCTTTTTGGACATTTATTTCTATAGACTAAAGTCGGCATCTGATACGAATTTCTTTAACTTAAGGAAGTGCCTCCAACATTTCCCTTAGTGGGGCTGGAGCAATTAATAGTGCTGGCTTCCCTTGCAGAGGACCAAAGTTTAGTTCCCAGCAACCCCATCAGGTGGCTCACAACTCCAGCTCCAGGGGATTCAATGTCCTCTTCTGACCTCTGCGGGAACTACACTCATCCCCTCCATAAACGACTCTTTAAAGAATAGAATATTTCTCGAAGCACATTTTAGTAGCAATTAATTACGTACAATTTTGTTTGTCCAAAAATATACTTCTTTACTTTCCAGGTAAGGTTTGGTGGGTCTTGAAACCGAATAGTCTTTTTTTTGTTTAGCAGCATGAGTACACCATTCTCTTACTGTCTGAACTTCATTAATTTTGATATATTATTCTTTTTAACTGTGTGTGGTTTGTAATTATTCTCCTGCCATTTTCAAATTTTTATGTGTTTTTCTGCCGTTTGGTTATGATATTTCTTAGTATGGTTCTAATTCATTCAGCCAATTTGTTAGCTGGATATCTTAGCTTATTATATATTAACTTTTTTTTTTTACTATGTTTGGAAAGTGTGGCATCACTCTTTCTTCATATTTTTTTTATTTCTTTCCATATTTATTTCTGGATCCCATTTATACTTGCTGAACTGTTTAGTATTGCTCTGTCATATGTCTGGTGCCTTCCATTTTCTTTCAAGTCTTAATTTTTTTGTACATTTACTGGAGAGAGACACATGATTGTCACATCATACTAGTGAAGGGCCCAGGAGAGCCTGTAGGAGTTGATTCTCTCCTTCTACCTTGTAGGTCCTGGGAATTAAACTCAAATCATCAGGTTCGGCGACAAGTGCCTTTACCCACTGAGCCGTCTCCAAAGCCCTCTCATCTTTTTATATTCCTTCATGTTCCTTTGGGACTGATTAGATAATCTACTGCTCTTGCATGCAAATTCACTTTTTCTTTCTTCTGATACCACCAATCTGAAGCTGAATTCATCTCATGAATCTGAAATTTCAGCTATTGACTTTTATTCAGTTGTAGAATTTCCATACAATATTGTTTGTTGCTTCTGTTTTTCTATTGCTGCTAGCTTTGGGGTGACTTGTTAGCATATTTCCCACAAACTCTCAGGAGATATTTACTTTGATGTTTTTCAATCCAAAATCCAGCATCTGAGACTACTGGGATTCAGTTCCCACTGACTTTTTAAAAAATGTATTAAATAGAAACATTTTTGTATTTATTTTTTTGTCTGTTTTTACATCTCAACTGCAGTTTCTTCTCCTCCCCCCCCCTCCTCCTAGTTCCTCCCTCCCACACCACTCCCCCTCCACTACTCCATTTCTCTTCAGGATAGGGCAGGCCTCCCATGGATGTCAAGCAGCCATGGCATATTAAATTGCAGTGAGACTAGGCACCTCCTCTCCTATTAAGGCTGGATGAGGCAACTTGGTAGGAAGAATAGGGTCTCAGAAGCAGGTAACAGAATCAGAGACAGTTCCTGATCCCACCATTAGGAGTCCACATGAAGACCAAACTGCACAACTGTAACACACGTGCAGAGGGACTAGGTCAGTCCTGTTCAGGCTCCCTGAGTAGATGGAAGTTTCTGTCCCTCCCTGTCCTGTAGCCATTCAGTCCCAAATAAACGCATAGAAGCTTATATTAATTATAAACTGTTTGGCCTATTGCTCAGACTTATTACTAACTAGCTATTACAACTTTAATTAATCCGTAGTTCTTATCTTTGTTAAGCCATGTGGTTTGGTACCTTTTTTCAGCAAGGCATTCTCATCTTCTTTACTCTGTATCTGGCTTGCAACTGTGTCTCTGCCTTTTCTCTTCCCAGAATTCTCCTAGTCTGGTCACCCCACCTATACTTCCTACCTGGCTACTGGTCAATCAGTGTTTTATTAAACCCTATATGAGTGACAAATCTTTACAGCGTATATGAGCATTATCCCACAGCATCCCTTGATTGGTGGTTCAGTTACTGTGAGCTCTATGGGTCCAGGTTAGTTGATCCTGTGGGTTTTCTTATCATGTCCTTGATTGCTCTGTCTCCTACAAGCCCGCTGACTTTTTAAGAATGGAGTCATTTCTTGTGTATTAATTACCTAGACATTTTTAAATTGAAAATTGGACACCATGGCTAATAGACTGAAATAAGTATTTTCAGTTCCCCTATTTTCAAGCACCACTTTACATTTTAGTAGATTGTCCACACTTAACCTGGGGATTCGCTGTGCCCTGCTATTCAGCTTCTGGTGTCTTTCTCAGATGGATGTTTGCTTGTTTTACCCTCATTACCAAAATTCCCCAATGCCTGTGTGGTGTAGAGGCCAAGTAATTAAGTGTCAGATGTCATATTCAGATATTGTGAGCCCTGTAACCCTGCATTCTTCCAGCTCTGTTGAGTAAATTCTTCTGGAGTATGATGGGTTTTGTTTGTTTTTATGGTTATTTGTTTGTAACAATATTTCTCCTTGAAGCCCAGGCTAGACTTATACTCATTTTGAGTCTTAAATAGCTACAAATCTTCAATGATCCTCCTGCCTCAGTCTTTCAAGTATTGGGACTGCAGGTGTGAGCCATTATGACCTGCAAACTCTTTTCTTTTAAATAAAATTTCTGTTTTGATTCTGTGTGTCTTTCACATCCTGCATCTTGATCCCATTCATTTCTCTGTCCCTTCCCTTTGCATCTGCCCTCCACCCTCTGTCCCGCCCCCACAAAAAGTAAAATAAAATTTAGGAGAAGAAAAAGGGGGAAAATGGAAAGAAATAAAAATCTTGTCATGGAAGCTTCAGTGTGATACAGTGAACCTCTTTGTCCATATATCTTTACTTGCAAGTATTCATTGCAAAGTCATTGGTCTGGTTCAATGCCTCTGGTTTCTGCTACACTATCGATGCTGGGTCCTAACTGGGACTCTTCTTAGCTCTCCTGTTATTGCCCTGCAAGCTCTTAAAGTTGCCGTTAGTTCCTGCCTGCTGGTGAGTGTTCTGAAAGCTCCAATTTCAGTATCCTTGCACCCAGTGGCATTTGTCACCTCTAGCTGGACAGACAGAGGTTTGCCCCTTGCAGAAACAAATCGGTGTAACATGTGGGCCTGCTCATTGGGGTTTCTGGACTGCCCGGTTCCCACAGTTGAAAAGTCCCAAAGAAAATCACACAGAGGTCTCCATAAGATTATAAATTGATTGGCCCATTAGCTTACGCTACGTATTAGCTCTTATAAGGTATATTAGCCCATTATTCTTATCTATGTTAGCCACATGGCTCAGTACCTTTTTCAGTGGGGCAGGTCACATCCTTCTTCTTCGGTGGTCTGGGCAGGACTGTGGAAAGAGCTTCCTTCTTCCCAGAAAATTCTCCTGTTTTCATTGCCCCACCTCTACTTCCTTTTGGTTTTCCTGCCTATACTTCCTGCCTGGCTACCAGCCGATGAGCATTTATTTAAAAATGTAATTGTCAGAATACAGACAATTCTCCTACACCAAATCTGTGTGCTCTAGATTATGGGCTTTGCAGCTTGGCTGGGGAAGAACGACGGCAGGATTCCAGCAGACCTGGTGGTTTTCTATGAGAAGCCTCCTCCATTTGTTTTCTGACTTTGGTCATTTTCTTGTGCCTGGAGACAATTGCTTACAACAATTCTGTGTATTTTCAACATTTTTTAACAACAGAAGAAATTTACCTAGATTTTAAAAAATAGATTTAAAAAAATCATACCTAGGAATTTGTCACTATAAATATATGATTACCAACTACCAAACACTGGGGTGTGTGTGTCTGTGTGTGTGTGTGTGTGTGTGTGTGTGTATGCAGGAGGAACGAACACCGACAGCAAGTAGCCTTTAAGTTAAAATTACAAGCTCACTTGGACATGGTGCCTTATACTATAAATGCTGATGCAAAGCATGTGTCCATCCATCTGGCCTCTCTTCTCACAGCAGAATTTGGTTGATCTTCCCTCATTAAAGCAGAGGACTGCAATCTGTGAGTCAATCCCTAAATAAATAACCCTGTATTATACTCAATTCTGAGCTAGTATAGGATTTCTGTTAAGTGTTTGTCTTCAGTGTGTGTGTTTTGTTGTGTGTGCACGCAGCTACATGTGTGTACATGGGTGCATCTGTGTAGTGTGTGTGTGTCCGTGTGTGTGTGTGTGTGTGTGTGTGTAGGTCAGAAATTAATATTGAATGTCTTTTTCCATCACTCCTTGTCTTATTTTTCTGTGAGACAGTGTCTCTCAGTGAACCTGGAGCTCACTGACTGCTCTGTAGCTGGCCTGTGAGAACTAAGACTCTTCCCCTCCCCAGCACTGGGGTTACAAGTGCACAGCATTACGGCCAGCTTTTAGTGTGGGTCCTGGGAATGGATTCAGGCCTTCAAGCCTGCACAGCATTCAGGTTCCCAACTCTCTTTCCAACTTTAAAAGAACAATATTGAAAGATATTCTATTGTAAAAATCTTATAAGATGAGCAAAAACAGCAAGAAGAGTGTCTCCCAATGTCCTAAATTGTGCCATGGCCGTGTCTAGAGAGAGGAGCATCTAAAAACTTTTTTCATCAAAGCAGAATGTCTTCACATAATTGTTAGACTACTGCTGATTTAAGGAAGTTTAAAAACACATAGGTAACTACAAATCACAGCACGGATAACATTAAGTGACTAAGGAATGCTGAAAAGATTACAGGAAAGAGCAGGCTTGTTTTTTGCTGAGTCGTGAAGATGTTGAATGGTGAGGTGGTAGGCCAACAGAGTTCTGAAACGGGCAAGGTGACCTGGAAGTAAAACTGATAGTATATTGCCATGTTAACTTCTTTCCTGGTTACTATGACAATGGCTGGGGAATGTGTAACTAGAAGAGCCAAGATAAAACCAAGTCACCCAGAGCTAACTCTAAAAGACAGCTGCTATCCCTGCCTTCAGAGACCACTGAGGTACTCCACATCAAGGCACCAGTCGTGGTCAGAGGACCCCTGAATCAAGGGTATTACCTCTCCCTTCTCTGCTGATACCTTTGTGTTGTTGGAGGGAGAGGGGCAGCCGGAGAGACGTCCCGGTGAGTGGTAGAGCTCTTTGATTTACTAGAGGGCCAATGTGAAATATTGGGATGAACTCAGCTTGAAAGCAGATTGAACATTTTTTCATAGTTTACAGTCAGCCAGTGCTTGGGGAGCTTACATAAAGGGCTGGATTAGTTATAGACCAAGTCAAGAAACCATAATTTTTCTGTACATGAGTTATTGTTGAGTTAAATGATATGACCTTCCTCCCTCAAATATATATTCCATGTGGAAGGCAGGAGAAAAAGAAGCCAAAATTTCCAGGAAAGCCAGGGCTGAAGAGTATAGTCACTAGAGAAAAAAAAAAAACCAAGAAACTTCCTGGACTGCTCAGGAGGAGAGTCTCCAAGGCCGCAGCTGTGGGAGTATTGATCCCAGGAAATGTTGGAGATGATTTGAATCTGCATAGATGATTCAATCCCACTTTATTGGTCTGTGCTCACAGCTCCTGTCTGTTCCTAATCTTTTCTCTTAATTATTATTTATCCTGGTATTTTGGTTCTGTGAATATTTTCTACAATCGTGACCCCATGATCGGGGAGATCTGGGGCTATGTTCCTCAAACATCTCTCTCCACTTTTGGCTTCCTTGTTAGATCTCATTTCCTGTTGTGTTCATAAATTGTACAATAAATATGTTCATCCTACTAAGGCATTTGGAGGTCTATTTTCCTCTCCAGGTTAAGTATATGTAAACTGAAACAAAACAAAAAACAAACCAATAAAATACCTCATCAAAATTTAAGGTTATGAACTGGTCAAGAGATTGGTAATGAGGTGATTTTGCAAGACTCTCATATGCAAGAATATCTTGAAAATGTTCTTTTAAAACTATAGACTTGCCCCACGGAAGGAAATCCCTGGGCAAGCGAGGAGACAACAAACAGAAGGACAATATTTGCAAGTCATACTTCTGCCAAGGGGTTGAGAGTCAGACTATATAAGGAACTTCAGGAACTTAACAGCAAAAGACCAGCTAACCTGATTAAAGACTGAGCAACCCACACGGGTTTTTAATCCCAGTACACGGGCCTTTAATCCCAGTACTCGGGAGGCAGAGGCAGGTGGAGCTCTGTGAGTTCAAGGCCAGCCTGGTCTACTAGCTGCAAGTTCAAGGACAGACTCCAAAGCAACAGAGAAACCTTGTCTCGAAAAAACAAACAAAAAAGACTGAATGACCCAAGGAGACATTACCGAAATGGAGACATAATTATTAAATGGTTAATAAGTATATGAAAACATTTTCAATACTTCTAATCATCAGGCAGTTATTTTTTTTCACACATAAATCCTTAACATTTATTTATTTATTTTTAAACATTTTATTTATTCATTTTTTTGTTTTTTTTTTAAGTCTGGTGGGTTTTTTTATTCAAGAAAAGTCAGGGTAAAATATACAGTATTTTTATGGTTTATCACGAGCCAGGCATGTTTTTTTTTAAATTTATTTATTTATTAAGGATTTCTGCCTCCTCCCCGCCACTGCCTCCCATTTCTCTCCCCCTCCCCCGAGGGAGCACAAGCAAGGAACTCAGGACCGCAAGGGGTACACCCACACACTGAGACAATGGGGATGTTCTATTGGGAACTCACCAAGGCCAGCTGCCCTGGGTCTGAAAAAGCATGGGATAAAACTGGACTTGCTGAACATAGCGGACAATGAGGACTACTGAGAACTCAAGAACAATGGCAATAGGTTTTTGATCCTACTGCACATACTGGCTTTGGGGGAGCCTAGGCAGTTTGGATGCTCATCAGGCAGTTATAAATCAGAACTCAATTAGCTATTACCTCACTCTAGTAAAAGTGGGTACTGTATTATTTAAAAAAAAAAAGACAAAATACAGCATAGGCTCAAAAAGAAGTGAAGAAAAGGAAAGCCTCATACAGTCAGTGTGAGTTAGTAAATTCACACAGCCACGATGGGAAAACACATGCGCCCTTCTCCAAGAGTAGAAGGAGAAATGTCATACGATCCTGCAAGTCCAATGCTGGGTACGTGTCCACAGGAAATGAAATCAGTATGTTGAGAGAGACAATCACACAGATCTTCACTGGAGCATTGTCTGCAATAGTCAGGAAAAAGAAACAGCCTTAAGTGTTGTGTTAGTTACTTTTCTGGTGTTGTGATAAACAAGGCAACTTACAGAGAAAAAATTTATTTGGGCTTATAGTTCCAGAGGGAGAAGAATCTATCACTATCACATCAGAGAAGCGGTGACAACACATAGGAAACAGCAGGAGGCAGGTGGGAGGCAGGGGCAGGTAGGAGGCAGGTAGGAGGCAGACAGGAGGCAGACAGGAAGTAGGGGCCAGGAAGCAGACAAACAGGCAAGCATGGTGTCTGATGAAACAGTAAGTTGAGAGCTCACATATTAAACTACAAGCAGAAAACAGAGAGAGAGAGAGAAAGAGAGAGAGAGAGAGAGAGAGAGAGAGAGAGAGAGAGAGAGAGAGAGAACACTTAAGAATGATGTATGGCTTTGGAAACCTCAGAGCCTATGCCTAGTGTTACACTTCCTTTTCCAAGGCTACACTTTATAAGATTACTCAAGCAGAACCATCAACTGGGGACCAAGTATCCAAACTTCTGAGCCTATGAGGGACATTCTCATTCAAACCACCACAACTGTCTAACACTTTTTAACAGATAAGAAAAATACAAAGTATACAGATGGTAAGAACACTATTCAATCCCAAGAAAGAATGATGTTCCAACATTTGTAAGAGCATCGATCTAATCAGAGATCACTTTGTTCAGTGAAATAAATGAGGCACAAACAGACAAGCACCACATGGTGTCACTTACGTGGAAAAGCTGCTCTGGAAAGTTGATCTCATGGAAGGTGGGAGTCAAATAGTGGTTACCAGAGGCAGGGAAGAGTACAAAAAAGGGAGAGTTAGGGACAGCTTGATTGGCAGCCGCTAAGCTATGGTTAGATTCTAGTGGAAAGTTCTGGTGTGTTATTGTGCCAATAGGTAATTATGGAAAGTCATTGCATCCTAAGTAGCTCACATAAGTGGAAAAAAAAGGGGGGGATTCTGAATGCTCTGGTTGTTTTCACTGTAAATAAGTGATAAAATGTTCGAGATGTTTGAGGGGTATATTAAGAACTGTGTATTAGAATAAATTATGAACAAAATGCTTGAGTACAAGTTAAAGGAAAATTTGCTTATTTTACCTCCTGATTTCCACCCATGGCAACAGGAAGCAGAGAAATGGAGCTCCAGGAAGGGTCAGGGTAGATAGAGAACCCACAATGGCACACTGCCAGTGATCCACTCTGTTCATTCACATCTTTCCTCCCACTTTTCACCACCTCCTATAATGCCTTTATATCAGGAATCAATCAAGGGATAGATCCACTCATTAATCAGAGCTTTAAAGACTTAATTGCCTTGGCAATGCCTCCCCAGACGCAGTCAGAGGTTGCTTTCATCTCCTTGGTATTCCACTTCCCCAGATATCCTTCTTTCCTGCTAGTGATCAGGAAAGCTTCAGGAAGGCCTGAGGACAGTGGCAGCCCATATCCCAAGAGAGACTGGGAGTTTCAGGTTTGCTACACCTGTGCTTTTATCTATAATACAGTCTACCCAGTCTCTAGCTTCGACCCAAAGAAAACAGAACTGTGACATCATAAGTCCCCAGGGAAGTCCTAAATACTCTCCTGTGGTGGTTTGAAATAAAAATGGTCCCCATAGGCTCATAAGAGTGGCACTCTTAGGAAGTGTGTTCTTGTTGGAAAAAGCATGTCTTAGTCTTTTCCCTCTGCCTTCGGATTCGGATCTAGAACTCTTTCACCACATCGGCCTGTGCACCACCATGCTTCCCAGCATGATGACAATGAACTAAGCCTCTGAGCTGTAAGCCAGTCCTGATGAAATGTTTTTCATTATAAGAGTTGCCATGGTCATGGTTCTCTTCACAAGTATAGATACCCTAAGACATCTCCCATGTTTTGTTTCCATGATCCTTCCCCAATAACCTATCACAAGGGCAGGGGCTATATCTGATTTTCTAGGTACACATCGGGTCTTAGAAGTATGACTTCCTGAATTGTCATACTTGAGCATGGGATTCTTTACCATTCTTGTTCTATAGACCTAGTTCTTTGTGTTTTAGCCCTGAAAGTCTCACCCTTTGCACCTGACTGGCAAGTGAGAATTTTAAGTCCATACTTCAGAGACCATAGTTAGAATTCTACCCACACCAATGCCCACAATTCATGGCACTAAGTCACACTAGGTAGTAGGTTTGGATACATTGGGTCATTGCTTTCAAACAGATGTTTAGAACACTATTGATATCTCCTACAAATTAGCAGACACTTTAACTGTGTTGCTTCAAATTTGAAACTTGATCAAAGCAACCCTACCAGGGGTAAGCACCTTGAAAAGTGGATGTGACTCCCTGTGAGTCAGTAGTAATTGCTTATAAAGTGGGTTTTCCCTTGGCTCTGAACTAATTCTTACAAAACTGCATTTGTATGAGTGGCATTCATGTGCTTTAATAGCAGCCAGTTTTAATTCTCAGAAAAGTGCATAAGGGTTTGAAAATTTAAAATGTGTGCCTGGATTTATTTTTTTAGAGTTTAAGTAATTGAATGCATATGTGAGTGCAAAATATTGTCAAGTTTTTCCATGCTTTGTTCCATTTTTGTTCAGTGAAAACTCAATTTTTATTTTTTTAAATTTTTAAAAATTTTAATGCTAATTGTGCATGTGGATTATGAATGTGTGTGTTGTGAATGTTTGTATGCACGGAAGCATGGAGGCCAGAAGATAACCTTGGGTGTTGTTCCTCAGATACTGCTCACATTCACATTTTCCTCTCTCTCTCTCTCTCTCTCTCTCTCTCTCTCTCTTTATCTCTGAGATAAGATCACTCACCATCTTGGAACTTACCAAGTAGGTTATTCTAAACTTCATATTTCTGAATGTTTAGATTCTGCTTCATAATTGTCTCTGGAATGATAAAAAGAGGGCAAATTGATGTAGGAAGGAGAAAGAAAAGGGGAGAGTTGGCGAGCAGTTGGAAATTATACATCTTTTTGGATATGATTTTTTTCCCTCGTGACTGCTCAGGGGTTTTCTGGCCCTGCTATTTTCTTCTATTTCTGGGAGTCCCAGGAAGGCAAAGATGTGATGGAGGAAGACGTGTAGTGTCCTCCATCAGGCACAAATCAAGCACTCAGAACAAGTTAAACTATCTTAGTTACTGTTCTATTGCTGCAAAGAGACACCAATCAAGGCAACTCTTATAAAAGAAAGCATTTAGTTGGGGACTGGCTTACAGTTTCAGAGGGTTAGTCCATGATCATCATGGAGGGAAGTACACAGGAATGGCACAGTAGAAGTGGTTAAGAGCTTTATATCTTGTTCTATGGGAGAGAGAGACAGAGACAGAGAGAGGGTCTGGCACCAGCTTTTGAAATCTCAAAGTGTACCCCTAATGACACACTTTCTCCAACAAGGCCACACTTCCTAACTATTTCATACAGCACCCCTCCCAGTGACTCAGCATCCAGATATACAAGCCTATATCTCACTCAAACCACCACAAGGTTATAAAGTTTCTGCTGTTCACTTCAGAAGTAAAAATATAATATATCTCCTCTTTCCTTCTTTAAAAGCAGGCCTTATTAGTTCTTATTAACAAGGATTTACAGGAGAAAAAAGGGGAAGCTCTGGGATAATTAAAATTGATCATTAACCTGTCAGGGTCCAGAACTGCTTGGGAACTAAGCCTCCAGGGAAGGAGTTACTAGACTGGGTTAGTGGGGCACACCTGTAGGGGATTAACCAGGTTAGGTTAGTTAAGGTGGGACAACCTAGTGTAGTGATGGGTGGTACCATTCTGGAGCCCATGTCAAGTCAAACTCCACACCTAAAGGGTGGACTGGCTTAAAGGCCTAATGGGTCCACGACCCAGAAAGTTTCCCAGGGCTCATTTTGGGTGCATCTTCTACAGTTAAAGTTGGCAAAGTGACCTATTCTGACTGAAACACAGTTATTAGATGGTTTTTTTTTTTTTTTAAGAAAGTTTCAGACAATCCTTTTGTTCTTCACTCCCAGCCCTTCATCTTGCCTATAGCATAAAGGTTGGAAAAACAATAGTGAAAAAAAAAGGAAAAACAATAGTGGAATCATAAAAATAAGAGCCATCCTCAAATAGTGAAAGAGCAGGCAGTTGTGGGGGGAGGGCTTAGTTCTTGATGCCATCAAGATAACAATGTGCTAGTAATTTACTTACATATAAATGACCACTGAGTGCCAGGATTCCTGTCATCTAAAGCCAGGGGTGATTCTAACAGAGTTTCACGCAGGAAGTAAAGAGGGAATGTCCTTGGGACCATCACCTTCGGATCAGGAAGAAGAGGGAGAAGTTGAGCCATGGATTCCTCTGAGCTGGGGTGGCCCTGCAGGGTGAGATTCTCAGAGATCAAAGAAACTCTGAGGAAAAGAGAGTGCATAAAAGCAGAGCAGAGTCTGCATGAGGTGGGTAAAGGACAGAGCCAGGACAGCTCCAGAGATTTGCCGCTCTATGTTCAAGCTCATTGCCAAACAATGGAAGGGGTGCTCGGTCTATGAAGTCAGACGAATCAGCCTCAAGCTCATGTAAATTAACTTCATGTATAAAAGTGAGAAACACGAAGCGATTAAAGCCAAGTCTCACACAAAGAAAACAGTCAGGAAAGTATCCCCATGGGCAGGGAAGATGGCTCATCAAGCCATCTTGTTGACTTCAGTCTTTGGAAAACCACCTCCTGTAAGTCACCCTTTGACCCTCCACATGTCCACTTGCATGAAAAGTAAATGAATAAAATCATAGAAAAATTATTTTTAAATGATTTTCCCCAAAGTAACAAAAAGCAAACCAGGAAGCCGTATTCTCAGAGCAGATGACTCATATAAACTGTACTATTAAATATGTAGGGGAAACTCCACCCAATGGAGGGGCGTGTTCGCCTCGGGCTAATGTTTACATATAAATCTGGTGGTGTGAGCCCCGCCACTCTCTCTTTTTTTATCTCCTGCTCATTGCTAGATCCCTGGTGTTGTAAGCTATTCCTTCATTAAAATTTGCTGTTTCATATTAAGCTAGCATGGTTATTACGCCGACTACATAAATATAATACACAATAGGAAAATGATGAAATACCAAAAAGAATACAGTCTGAAGAAAACTTCAGGGATGAAGAGAATAAAAATAGAACATAAGAATTGCCTTTTAAAACAATGCATAACCTAGAAGAAACATGAGAATACAGAAGCAACAGATAAATCTTTAAGAAAGTTATAGGCCAGAGCAGGAGAAACGGCTCAGCAGTTAAGACCACTTACTGCTCTCACAGAGGACAAGAGTTCAGTTCTCAGCAGTTGACCAAAACCTGGAAGGGGTCAGATGCCCTCTTCTGGCTTCAGTGGCCAATTGCACTCATGAGTACATACTCACACATCTTCATACACACAACTAAAAACAAAAATAAAATCTTTAAAAAGAAAGAAACGTGGGAGCTATAATGAGTAAAACTTCTGCTGAAAAAGTAAAGAGGTGACCGTGATCAGAAAGAGTGTGCCTAGCATAGAAACTGAGTAGGCAGTTCTGAGCAAGAAAACCAATGTGGGAAAAAGGACAATAGATTAGGACCACAGAGCCACGGAGATGACCATGTGTCCCTTTGTCCCAGTGTGGTGATTGCTGTGCTGTATGGTCATGTTGCTAATCCTGCGTACTTGTTCAAAAATAATTTTTTAAAAACAAACAAAAATCCACAAAGGAAAAGTTTTCTTTTCTAAATTTCTGTAACAATAATAAAACTGATGCCACATATTAAAAAGTCACATCAAAAAGACTAGGCAGTAATGATTAATATTATAATAAGCTTTAAAAATATTGGACTTTTTTGTTTTCTAACGAGAGACAGAAAGAGAGTAGATCGAGATGGGGTGTGGAGGGTGGAAGGGTGAGGAACTTGGATGAGCAGAAGGAGGTGAAACCTCAATTGGAATATATTATGTGAGAAAAAAATCTATTTTCAATAAGAGGAAAAAATATTGGGCGTTTATTATTGTTTCTTTTATACACATATATGTAGTATGTGATGTGGGAGTGTCATATATCAATCTGTTGATTTCATTGGTTAAGCAATAAAGAAACTGCTTGGCCCTCATAGGTTAAAACATAGGTGGGAGGAGTAAACAGAACAGAATGCTGGGAGAGAGATGCTGAGTCAGGGAGTCGTCATGATTCTCCCATTCCAGATAGATGCAGGTTAAGATCTTCTCTGGTAAGCCACCTCGTGGGCTACATACATTATTAAAAATGGGCTAGTCCAGGTGCGAGAGTTAGCCGAGAAAAGGCTAGATATAATGGGCCAAGCAGTGTTTAAAAGAATACAGTTTCCATGTAATTATTTCGGGGCATAAGCTAGAGCTAGCCATGTGGGCGGCCGGGTGCCGGGGACGCAGCCCCGCTGCTCCAACTACAACAAGTATGTGTGCATGTCTGTGTTCATGTTTGCATGTGTGTGGATGTGTGTGAGTATGCACATATGCCCATACATATGTCTAAGGTTCATGCTATTGTCTTTCTTGATTGCTCTCTACCTTTCACATTGAGTCCAGGTCTTTTTCTGCCCCTGCAACTTAGTGTTTATTTAGTTTGGCTAACCAGCTTGCCTTGGGACCCCCTGCCCGTGCTTCCTGTGCTCTAAGATTACAGTTATTGCATGGGCTCTGCTGATTCACAGTCAGATCCAACTCCTGTGTGGCAAGTGCTTCACCAGCTAAATCATCTCCTTTGATGGGGAATCTATCAACTGATAGTTTCAACCAATCACATCTAGTTAGGGTGTGGCCACATAGAACCCAGGTTTAAAAAAAACCTGGGGATACAGGTGTGTGCGCGCTCTCTCTCTCTTCGCGGTGCCCACCTGACCTACTGGATTTCGGAACTCCCATTCTTATAGTGTAAGTTTCCCCTCTTTAACCATTAAAGTATTCCTGTCACTCTTGAGCCAGCCTGGTTATTTATCATGCCGACCTAATTTGTGACACTCCCTAGCATGGCTGAGCATTTCAAAAAATAAAACAGCAACAACAAACCCTAAGCAGTCAATCTAAGGTCAAACCCTAAGTTGACTAAAACCAAACTGTGCTCAAATGTTTGATAGAATCACATTGTGACAGAAGGCAAACAGAACATATTTAAGAGGCTCCAGGAAAGGAAACATTGGCTAGGGAGTGTGTATTCATCCAAAATGGCATTCAGGTATTAAAAACCATAGTCAAAATTTGATTAAAATTCAAGAACACAGAAAATGTTGCTTTTATGAATCTTCTTTAGGGCTATGGAGAAAACTATGGGAAAGTCTTAAACATCAAGAAGGGTGGTGAGCTGTAGCTGTTCTGACATGGAGAATCAACACTGACTGGAATAGAAGGGAAGGCTGGAGAGGTGCTCAGAGGATGAAGACACTGCCAAGCCTGATGACCTGAGTTTCATCTCCTGAGCTCACATCACAGGAGAGGACAGAGTAGCTCCCCAACACACACACACACACACACACACACACACACACACACACGATGTGGGAGTGTCATATATCCGTTGCTTCCATTGGTTAATTAATAAAGAAACTGCTTGGCCTGATAGGTTAGAACATAGGTGGGTGGAGTAAACAGAACAGAATGCCATGCCTCTCCTCTCCAGAGCAGATGCGATGAAGCTCCGACCCAGGATGGATGTAGGCTAGAATCTTCCTGGTAAGTGCACCTCGTGGTGCTACACACATGAATAGAAATGGGCCAAGCAGTGTTTATATGAATACAGTTTGTGTGTTGTTATTTTGGGGGCATAAGCTAGCCAGGACGCCGGGAGCTGGGTGGCAGGAACACAGCCCGCAGCTCCCTACTACACACACACACACACACACACACACACACACACACACACACACACATTAATTAACTAATTGATTGATTTAAAAATAAACATATGAGAAAGAAAAAAGTAAACAACAATGAAACGACCTGACAGGACAGAATAGTGTAACTACATGCCGAAAGGGAAGCACTCACAGAAATAACATTTTCAAAGTTTTCAAGACCATAATTTTCCAAAAAGACTAGTTTTACTATTCTTAGACTATTTTCTGCACACTGTAGAACACGCCAGGCTAAGTACATGGAATTCCAATCCATCATTTCTACTGTTATTGACAGGCAGGATCTGTGGTGTGGGTAGAAGAATAAACAAATTTCATATTGAAGAGATTAAACAGCATCCCCCTCACTCCAGCTGTCTCAAGGACTTAGTCTGGTTGGTTGGTGTTGCTTTAACTGAATGCTATAGATTGAGTGATCTTTAAAGAATAGAGGTTTGTTTAGGTCCATTCTGGAGCTCAGGAAATCTAAGTACATGGTACTGGCATCTGCCCACGTCTGCCCACATCTGCCCACATCTGCCCACATCTGCCAACATCTGCTCAGTGTCCAGCTAGGGCTTCCTGCTGGTTAGTCCTGAGGCGGCGTGGAACATCACATAGGCAGAGTGGGCTTACTATTTGAGACTTTGTAGTTCTCATGAAGCCCCTATTATTACCCCATCTAATTCTAATTACCCCCCCAAAAGCCTCCACTCCCACATAGCATTAACATATGGCTATGATCTTTGGTTTCAACATGACTTTTGGAGAGAACATTCAGATTGGAGCACTTGAACTTAGAAGCTCTGATATCTTTTATAAAGTAAGAAATACTATGTGTATGTTTTAAAAAGTTATTCATTGTTTAAACACTTTAGAATTATTATATACATATACTTATATATAAGTGTGTTTTGTCTGTATGTATATTTGAACCCCATGTATATGCCTGCTGTATGTGCAAGTCAGAAGGAAGTTTTTTATTTCCTGGAACTGGAGTTATGAGTGATTGTGAGCCACCATGCTGGTGCTGGGATCAAAACCTGGGTCCTCTGTGAGAACAACTAGTGGCTCTTAATTACTGAGCCCTCTCTCTAGCCCCATCACTATTTTGTAATGAGTGTACAAAGCAACAGGTTTTATTGCAGAATTTTCATACTTACTGTGGTTGATCCCCCCCAGCTCATCTTCCTACCCACACCTATCCCTTCTCATCCTGAGTATTCTCCTTTCCATATCCATAAAGGTTTTTTAAATCACTTGCCCTATGGCATTCTCTTAAAGCTTTTCTCTCATCTTACATGTTCCTTTCTAGTAAAAAGCACTGCATCTAGACCAGAATTGTACCTCAGTAGATGCTTCTTTGGTTTTACATCTGGAACATGTGACTCTTCCTGTTAAAATTATATGAAAACACTTAGACCCTAAATGTCACTCTGAGAAGGCTTAAGAAAAGACACTGACTTGGGAAGTAGCCAAAACATCAAAAGTGGTTAAGGACACATGGAATTCAACTTTCTGCCACTGGTGGATAAGATCTAGAGGTAGAATTCAGTTAAGCTACAGACAAACAAGAGCACTGTCTTTCATTGGCATCTTCAAGTATGACATTTGTTTCTTCTATATTTTTGTTTTCCTTATAAATAACAAAGATTCTCAGAGTGCAGATGAGGAGGGGTGCATGAGATACTTAAATGGAAGATATAAGATAGTTACCAAAGACAAAAGCATTGAAACTGCTAGGGTTATTGAGTAGTGCTGAGTACTTTATGAGATCTGTGGCTCTGTCAGTGTGGTGATTGCTCAGAAAACTAGGAAACAATCTACCTCAAAACCCAGCAATACCACTGTTGGGCATACACCCAAAGGATGCTCAATCATACCACAAGGACATGTGCTCAACTATGTTCATAGCAGCATTGTTTGTAATAGCCAGAACCTGGAAACAACCTAGATGCCACTCAACTGAAGAATGGATAAAGAAAATGTGGCACATTTACACAATGGATTACTACTCAGCAGTAAAAAATAATGATGTCTTGAAATATGCAGGAAAAATGAATGGATCTAGAATAAAATCATATTGAGTGAGGTAACTCAGACCCAGAAAGACAAAGATAATAAGTGCTCACTCATAAGTGACTTCTAGACATAAAGCAAAGAAAAAAAATTAGCCTACAGTCCACATCCCCAGATAACCTAGACAACAAAAGGCCCCTAAGAGAGACATACATGGATCTACATAGAAAGGAGAAAAAGACAAGATCTCCTAAGAAAATTGGCAGTGTGGGGGTCATGTGAGAGGGTAGAAGGGGAGGGGAAGGAAGGAAGGGAAGTGGGTAAAAATGTATGCCTCAATAAAAACAAATTTAAAAAAACAAAAGAAAGAAATAAAGACCATTTCTGTGGTGGTTTGAAAGAAAATGGCCTCCAAGGGGAGTGGCACTATTAGGAGGTGTGGTTTCATTGGAGTAGGTGTGGCCTTGTTGCAGGAAGTGTGTCACTGTGCAGGTGGGCTTTCAGGTTTCTCATATGCTCAAACCATACCCAAGTGTGACAGTCCACTTTCTGTTACCTAGGAGATGTAGAAAGCTCAGCTACCTCTCCAGCACCATGTCTGCCTGCATGTCACCATGTCCCACCATGATGATAATTGATGGAGGAAAGTCATTGGTTAATTAATAAAGAAACTGCTTGGCCC
>NW_004949180.1:1215893-1244247 GCF_000317375.1 Microtus ochrogaster
CTGGGCAGACACGATGAAGCAAGCCGCCAGGTCAGACATGCTGAATCTTTCCGGGTAGGACTGGTGCTACACAGATTATTAGAGATGGGTTGATCGGGATATGAGAATTAGCCAGTAAGGGCTAGAGCTAAAGGGCCAAGCAATGTTTAAATGATTACAATTTGTGTGTTGTTATTTTGGGGCATAAGCTAGCCAGGAGGCTGGGAGCTGGGTGGCAGGAACGCAGCCCACAGCTCCTACTACAGATAATGGACTGAACCTCTGAACTATGTGAACCACCACATAAAATGTTTTCATTTATAAGAGTTGCGGTGGTCATGGTGTCTCTTTGCAGCAATAGAACCCTAAGACAATTTCCAACTATCTGTGAGAGAGTGATTGAGCATAGTTGGGGCTCTGAACCGCTGTAGAAAGTAGAGAGATGGGAGGTTTCAAGAGTCATTTAGTGCCACACTGTGTTTTCCTCTGTTAGAATTGAAATATGTAATACTGCGTGTATACAACAAATGCAGTCTATGGGTGCAATATTATCCTGTAGCTATGATTTCCTATACATAGCTACTGAATGCACTGCAGGAATCTTGAACAAAAGCAGAATCTAGTTTTATTATCTCTAATTTGGAATTTTTAAAATGTTATTTTCTAGTTCTAGAGAGGTGGCTTGGCAGTTAAGAACACTGACTGTTCTTGTAGAGGACCTGGGTTATATTTCTAACATCCATACAGCAGCTCACAACCATCTGTAATTTCAGTCACAAGATATGATGCCCTCTTCTGTTCTCTGTGTGCACCAGACTTATGTGTAGACCTAACATCCATGCATAAAGGAAATACATCTTTTAAAAAAACTAAAAATAATGGAAATGTTATTTTGCATATGAATTGTCAGTGGGAGTTAATCTGATTTGAGTTTTATTGCATTTATATGGATTCAAAGCCAACATTTGATTTTAATGAATTGGATGTATTTCTAGGGAACATAGAACAAAAAAAGAATAGCTATAGAGTAAAGTCTTTCTATGACTGAATATTTGTGTCCTCTCCAAATTCATGTTCCACATCCTAATCTCCAACACTTATTGTTGTCTGCAGCTCAAAGATGTAGGGCACTTGACTACCTTTCCAGCACTATGTCTTCCTGCATGCCACCATGTCCCACCATGATGATAATGGACTGAATATCTGAATTGTAAGTGAACCACCATAATTAAATGTTGTCCTTTATAAGAGTTGCCATGATCATGATGTCTCTTCACAGAAATAGAAACCCTAACTAAGAAACTATAGCATCCTGCATTCCTCTTCAGTGCGGGCTGGGATAGCTTCTTGTTTGGGTTCTTTGTCCTTTATAGCAAATCCTTGGAAGTTGGGGTGATGGCTTGTTCATGATGCCCCTGGCAGCCAGTGACAGCTTGCTCCAGGACTGGTTGAGAACATGAATTAATTCTAGGACAGTACATTTTAGAAGATACATAGAATATCCTTCCTTCTTAATTTTTTTTTGTTGAATCAAAAGAAGTCATGGGGATGGGGTCAGAGCTCAGTTTTTTAAATTATCCATGTGTTAGAAATGTTGGGAAAATAAAACAAGAAAGTCCTTCAGAACACTAAAGCAAAACAATACTTTCTGCCAAGAAGGAAACAAGAATGTGGCATTACAATTGGCACAGCCATTCCAGAACTCGAACGGGCAAATATCAGAGGCACTCTCCAGCAGTACAATGCTCGGCTTTGTTAACATGGAGATGAGTTTTAAATACATGCACAGTACATACAAGAATTTTGCTGTAGTCACTTTGTTTTCTACAGTCCAGCGAGTGAGCCCATTTTGGCACTTCAGTTTGTTGTTGTCTTTGTCCAAAATCATGTGTTTTGAGGAAAACTAAGAATTGCTTTAAACATTTACAGATGCTGGATTTAAAGAGTGATCCACTTCTAAAGTGCCGATTTCCATGGAAAAACTAGATACACATTCTCTCTTCTGTACCAACTTTGAAACTATTATACTGTGAAAAGGTTGCTTATGTCTGAGAAAATGTAAAGTATGCGCCATAAAAAGCAAGGGCTTAATGGCTGTTTGTTTCTTCTTTGTATCTGGACTTGGTTGACGTCAATCTTTTTTTTTCCTAAAATGTTCCTGGCATGATAATAATAGCTAGCAGTTAGGAGGGCTCGCCATGTGCCAAGCATGACAGTAAGCTCCACATGCATCCTCTCATGTAAGTCTCATGGCAAGGGAAATGAGTTGAGGAAAGGAACCTCTCCTAAGATCCTAAACCAGTAACAGAGGCATCAAGTATCCACAGCAAGACCTGCCATCCTAAGAATCTAAATTCTTCCTAGTTACCAGCAAAATTCAACATGGTCAAGTGTTGCAGGAGGGGAGTTTCTCAGTGGAGAATGAGAAACCCATAGAACTTTAAGGAGTGCTGGAGAGCAGACATCAATCTGGAGAGACAGAAACACGCCTGGCACCCACAGTGCAGAGTTGCTTTGGTGAAGGAACAGGTTTCTCTCCAAACTGCTGACTGCTAGATGTGCCTGTGCTATATAAAAGGTAGACATGGTTATACCAGGACAGGGGTGGAGAGTGTGAAATACAGGCAAATCCCTGAAGCTAGTTGTCTAGCCAATTTTCATCAAATCCAATTTATCAAATCCATGAAGTTTAGTGAAGTGAGAGATCTTGCCTCAAAAACAAGATGTCAAGCAAGAAAGGAAGACACTAGACATTAATCTCTGGCTTCCACATGTATGTGTGTTTGTACTTACACACATATACATGAGCATGTACACAAGCACCCACCACTCAGATAGTATTCAAATACTCGGATTTCTATACAATTATGTTTCATAAATAATCTTTAATGAGCTAAAATATATTCAAAGATTTCTTACAAAGTGTTCATTTGGAGCAGTGGTTCTCAACCTGTGGGTTGAGGCCCCTTTGGGGTTGCATATCAGACATTCACATTACAGTTCATAACAGTAAGAAAATTACAGTTATGAAGTAGTCAAGAAAACAATTTTATGTTTCGGGTCAGTTACCACAACAGGAGGAACTCTATTGTTGCAGCTTTAGAAAGGTTGAGAACCACTGATTTGTTGATGTGGGATGTCCTTCTGTATATGTGTGGCTTTTATTGGTTGATAAAAGGAGCTGTTTTGGCAAATGGCTTAGCAGAGAAAATCCAGGTGGGAAGTCTGAACAGAGATATACAGAAAGAGTAGGTGGAGTCACTGAAAGAGAAAGATGCCAGAATATTACTGGTAAGCCACAGCCTTGTGGTGATACATAGATTAATAGAAATGGGTTAATTTAAGATGTAATAGTTAGCTAATAAGAAGCCTAAGCTAATAGGTCAAAGAGTATGGAATTAATATAAGTCTCAGAGTGGTTATTTCATAAGCAACTTCCAGGTGGGCACAGAAAATCTGGTTCAGGGGGACCTGTTCCATGTTTGGCAGCATACATCCACATAAAGCCCAAGAAAGTTTAATAAAAGGGCTTCTAGATGCACAAAAAGGGGAGTCAATTGCAGCTGCTTGGTAGCCACAGTTTTCAGATAGACTCTTTGTGCTGACTGCAAGCAGAGGCATGGCCTCTTTACAAGATGGCTTCCTGGTTCATGTTGGTGGCAAGAATGGCTCTGGTTCTTTCAGGAGGTCCTGCAATGGAACACTTAAATGGGGTTTGTGAATAGTGTATTACAAATTGCTTACGGGCAACATAGACCTGAGCATGGCTCACAGAGGCGGTAAACACCTCTGCCATGTTGGACAGGTGGAGCCAACAGGCAAAGCTGCATGCAGCATTAGTCCTAGACACACCTGCTTAGCATTTAAAAAAACTTTCCTGGATAGAAAATGATTACAGATACATAATAAGACAGATTGAGATATAAAAGACCTCTGAATGGGTCAAAGGTTTGGATAAATGTACATGGGCTTAGGAACGAGAGAAGAAAGAGTACAGACAGTCATAGATTAAAGGAGTAAAGATAATAAAATAAATATTAAAAGGTAATAGAATAAAAATAGCCTCATAAATATGGAATATACACAGAAAGTCTGTGTATTATTAAATAATATACACAATAATGTATATTATCATATTTTCTTTGCATTTTTAAAAAAAGAAAACAAACTACCTTTTTTCATTATACATACTTGTTGTGGGACCATTGTCTGTATTCTGTCAATTATATTTTAAATAAATGCTGATTGGCCAGTAGCCAGGCAGGAAGTATAGGCAGAACAACAAAACAGGAAGTAGAGGCTGGTCAAGGAGAACAAGAGAATTCTGGGAAGGAAGAAGCCCACTTCTCTGCAGTTGTGAGCCCACCACAGCAGAAGCAAGATGTGACTGTCTCACTGAAAATGATACCGAGCCATGTGGCTAACATAGACAAGAATAATAGGCTAATATAAGTTGTAAGAGTTAATAAGAAGCCTGAGATACTAGGCCAATCAATTTATGACTAATGTAAACCTCTGTGTAATTTCTTGGGGATTTAACAATTGCGGAAACTGGGCAGGACAGAAACCTCAGTCAACACATAGTAATCCAAGTTTCCACTCCTTCCCCCCATTCCATCCCCTCCACTTATTCCACACCCCATCCCATATCCACTCCTCAGAAAGGGTAGGGCACATTGCTTTGGGGAAGATCCAAGGCCCTCCCTAATATATGTAGGCTGAGCAAGGTATCCATCCAAAGAGAATAGGTTCCCAAAAAGCCAGTAGAAGCAGTTGGGATAAATCCTGGTGCCACTGCCAGGGGCCCCTCAGTCTGCCCCAGCCATGCAACTGTCAGCCACATTCAGAGGGACTAGTTTGGTTCTATGTTTGTTCCTTCCCAGTCCAGCTGGTATTGATGAGCTCCCATTAGTTCAGGTAAACTGTTCCAGTGGGTGTACCCATTGTGGTCTTGACCTCTTTGCTCTTATTCTCATTTTTCCCACTCTTCAGCTGGACTTTGGGAGCTCAGTACAGTGCTCTGTCTCTGTTTCCATCAGTTTCTGGATGAAAGTTCTATGGTGATATTTAAGATGCTCATCAGTCTTACTACAGGACAAGACAAGTTTGGGCACCCTCTCCTCTATTGCTTAGGGTCTTATCTGGGGTCATCCTTGTGGGTTCTTGGGAATTTCTCTAGAGCCAGGTCTCTTGCTAACTCTACAATGGCTCCCTTAATCAAGATATCTTTTTCCTTGCTCTCATCTCTGTCCTTCCTACATCTTGACTATCCCATTCCCTCAAGTACTCCTTACCCCTCCCCCTTTCCCCTTGTCTTTCCCTTCTACACTCCCTTTTCTCCTGACCCCTATGTTCCTAATTTTGTCAGGTGATCTTGTCTATTTTGACTTTCCAGGTGGATCTATATATATGCTTTTCTTAGGGTTTATCTTGTTACTTAGTTTCTCTGGGATCATGAACTATAGGCTTGATATTGCTGGTAGGAGGCTGTTTCTTGTTGACAGAGGTTTCTGTCCCACGGCTGTTCAGTCCCAAAGAAACACAGGGGCCTACATTAATTACAAACTGATTTGCCTATTAGCTCAGGCTTTGTTATTAACTAATTCTTACATTTTACTGTAACCCATAATTCTTGTCTGTGTTAACCATGTGGCTTGGCATCTTTATCAGTGAGGTCTTTTCATCTTGCTTCCTCTTTGGCTGGGTGGTGACTACAGACTGAGCCTTTCCTCTTCCCAGAATCCTACTGTTTTGGTCACCCCACTTATAGTTTCTGCTTGGCTATAGCCAGTCAGCATTTTATTAAACCACACAATTGACAAATCTTTACAGGGTATAGGACCATTGTCCCATCACAGTTGCTGTGTTTTTGTGAGTGCTGTTAGATTCCTTGGGTTGGGTTTTCCTTCTAGTACTTTCTGTAGGGCTGGGTTTGTGGATATGTATTGTTTAATTCTGGTTTTGTCATGGAATATCTTGTTTTCTCCATTGATGATGATTTAAAGTTTTACTGGGTATTGCAACTGTGGTCTCTTAGTCTCTGCAGCACATCTTCCCAGGACTTTCTGGCTTTTTTTCCATTGAGAAGTCATGTGTAATTCTGATAGGTCTTTTTTATATGTTACTTGACCTTTTTCTTTGCAGTTCTTAATGTTCTTTCTTTATTTTGCATTTTGATTATTATATAGCCAGGGGAATTTTTTTTTAAAATACAGCCTCTTGGTTTTCTGTAAGCTTCTTGTACCTTCATAAGAATATCCTTATTTAGGTTGGGAAAGTTTTCTTCTATGATTTTTTGTTGAATATATTGTCTGTGCCTTTGAGCTGGAGTTCTTCTTCTATTCCTATTATTCTTAGGTTTGGCCTTTAAATGATGTCCCAGATTTCCTGTATACTTTGTGTCAAGAATTTGTTGTACTTAATGTTTTATTTAACCAATAAATCGATTTCCTCTATAGTATCTTTAACACCTGAGAGTCTCTTTTCCATCTCTTGTATTCTGTTGGTTATACTTGCTTCTGTATAGTTCCTGTTCGTTTATCCAGATTTTCCATATCCAGAATTCCCTTGGTTTGTGTTTTCTTTATTGCCTCTATTTCAGTCTTCAAGCCTTGAATTGTTTGCTCACCTGTTTGATTGGTCTTTTATGGTTTTCTTGTGTTTCTTTGAGAGATTTATTAATTTTGTCCAATTTTTTTATTTGTCTTTTCCTCCACTTCTTTAAGGGAGTTTTTCATTTCCTCTTTAAAGGTCTCTGTCATTTTCATAAAATTATATTTAAAGTTGTTTTCTTCTGCTTCTTCTGGGTTAGGATGATCACGCCTTCCTGTTGTTTGACCGTGTTGCTTTTTAGGTTGTTGGATAAATTCTTACGTTGGCACCTACCCATCTCTTCCTTCAGTTAATTCCGGCAGTGTCTTTACATCTTGTTCCAGTCCTTGCAGTGGCTGCCTGAGTCTTTGGGAAGTGTTCTTGGTCTGCTCTGTACTGTCATTGTCTGTGTCTCAGAGAGCCACTGAGGTTTCTCTTAGTCTGCTCTCTTGGTCCTCTCTTGGTGTGCTTTCTTGGTCCACTCTGTGCAGTCACAGCTTGTGCTTTAGAGTTCTTCTCTTGGTCCTCTCAGAAGGAAACTCTTCCTGCTGGCTAACTAGATAAGTTGAGGCAAGTAGGAGAGGGGCCTGGGTTTTTGCCCCACTATGGAGGGCCTAGAAAGTGGGGTGTTCTGCTGGATGACTTGTCAGTCACCTCTTGGTCCTCTCAGTTTATAACAAGCTGTGTTTTAGAGTTCCACCAAGGTTGCAGGAGGATAGGCAAGTTTGGGGGGAGGGATGGGGCTAGTAGCTTGCAGAGTCTGGTGGATAGAAGTGGGAATTGGGGGAGGAGCCCAGGGTTTTGCCCCACTACGGAAGTCCTAGAGAGTGGGATCTCACACTGGGTTGCTGGTCACTCACCTCTTGGTCCTCTCTGTATTGTAGCAAGCTGTGTTTCAAAGTTCCATCGAGGTTACAGTAGGATAGGCAAGTTTGGGGGTGGGATGGGGCTAGTAGCTTGTAGGGTCCAGTGGACAGGGGTGGGTATTAGGCTTCTTTGGATTTCTTGACTGCATGGAGACATTTGATTCTGGGGCATGCTAAATTAAACCATATTTTAAAGGTATCTTGACTTCAAAATTTAAGTCTAATGTTATGTTACTTTGGAAAAGAGGTTCTGCATTTGTTTCAACAGAGCATGGGAACCAGTGGATTCCTTCCAGGATAATGTGGTTTGATGGAACAAGATCCCCTTAAAGGTCTTCATGAACACTAAAAATACTTTGCCCAATAAACAGAAGGAAGCAGTTTGGGGAAAACTGCACCCAGATTCCTAAAATGATTGCTTATAAATATTTGTTTGTATTTAAAGAGGTTGATTATAAATGGTCACAGTTAATCTCTTTCTAAAAATAAGGGTGGAGGGATATGATATAGTAATGAATACTTTACATTGGTATAGACTTTGGTTTATCGATACAAATATGAGGTCAGTTTTGTTATATGTATATTTTTATACTCTTATTTAACATATTATGTTTATACAGCTCATTTTAAAATGTAATGCATAATTTAAAATTATGGGTTAATAACTAGTCATCTATAATAGTCAAACTTATTGTCATGTTAGGTTTTCTAGATATACAGAGATATATTTCAGTTAGATAACCTTTAGCACTTCAAAGACCTACTGAATATGGCATTTAAAGGTTTTAAAAACTTAGGCTTTTCTTGACATTGAGACATGTCTGTTCTGGCAGAACCAATTACTTCAGAGAGGTTGATGGGCATTGAAGAAACTTGCTATGGAATTTGCCTTCAATGTAACAAGGCTAGGCATTTGGGCAAGAAACTGCTCTTGCCTGGACTGATTGATGATATGCTATATGAACTAGACATGCAGGACTCATAGAAAAGTGACTTCTGAACTTTCCAAAAGATAGGATGGTCCTTAAGTGTTCCTGTTTTACAGAAGAAACTGCTAGACATTCTGCAGGACACAGAAAGCAGCTGACAAACTTTGCCAGTACAAGGCAGAATAGATCTTCAAATCTCCTGCTTCACTGAAAATTCTTCCTGATACTATGGGCCTGTAGGCTGAAGATGGGTGCCTCAGTTACCTCAGCTTTGCTCTCAAACCCTGACTCCAGAAGTACCAGAACTACCTGCTGCTGACACGGATCTGATGCATTATCTTATCAATATAGACCTGCATCCCATTCCTGAAAACTTTTAAACTCTTCTTTGGCCTTTTTTTTTTTTAAAAAAGTGTTCATTCTATAAGTCATATATACACATACACATAGACACATTACTGTTTGATCTGTAATATGAGAGGTAATATTAGTAATTAAGATTGAAATAAAACAGTCTACATTCACCTTGGCCAGATCACCAAGGTAGGTGGGATTCTACCACTTACCAAGGTAGGTGGAAAATTGCTATTATACCATTGAAACTGCTGGACCTTGTCAGTTTACTGTTTGATAAACTCTGGTGGTGTGGAAAGACACATGTTCCTCTCTGCTTCTGGCATAGGATGCCAATAACAAAGAGAGTGATGGAGGATGCGTGAGGCCCATCTCTGGCCTCTGTGCTGTGCACACACATGCATGTGCATGTGTAATCGTTCTCCCCTGCACACACACACACACACACACGCACGCACACACGCACGCACGCACGCACGCACATTCTTGCTGGGTCTGATGGCAACATCTGTAATCCCAGCATTCGAAAGGCCAAAGCAAGAGGACCTTGAAATCAAGGCCAGCGTGGGCTACACAGTGATTTCAAAACCATCTTTCTTTTCAGAAGAGCCCACATTCTGCAGTGACAGTGGTAAGTCCTAGGCAGGTCCTGGGAGTTGTCATGGAGACACACCTAGGGGGAGGTGCTGTGGCGTCTTCACCAGAAAGCTAAGCCTGAGACCACCTCAGTGGCTGGCTCTTTAATTTTCTTTGAACAGTCTCTGTTTGCGAACATGTGGGCTTTGCCCGCTGTCTAATTACGGCATTCCATCATAACAGAGGGTAGGCCTGCACTAGCGATTTGAATGAAAGGTGATGTTTTACACTGACATTTTAATTAGTGGAACTTGCTGTCATAAAAATCTCTGTGAGATGGTACTGATCTACACAACAGGCTATCTTGTCTTTCGTGGAGCCTGGCATCTTGTGTATAATTGACCGATTTATTAGATGCTTGTGGGTTCATTGATTTTTCTAGGCAGAAAAATAATTGGACTGCAGCTCTTAACTGTGATTTTCCTCCATTTGATCACATGGGCACTCATAAACATCCCCTGTGCGCACACACAAAAGAATCTGCATCTCTGGAGTGTGGAACCAGTGGCTGAATTAGCATTGTGTTTTTTCACTTTTGTTTCTTTTTTCCTAAGCGCCTCTTTTGAGGTGCTGTTCCAAACTGCTTTGAAGGTTGTTGCAGTCAGAGGAAATTTCCTCATAAAAGACAGCCTGCTTTTCAGAGTCAGTATCGTGTCAGCCTCGCATTAGCCCATAAAGGTTGTTAGAAAGCCACTTTGATTTACAATGATGCTGAATAAAGAGACATTTATTGACAATATTGGTACCATTTTCAAGGCCAAAATGACTTTCAGAGAATTTCTTTGTGCTTTTTGCATTTGTGATTTGAATGGGAGTTTTACAAAATACAGAAATGATGCTCCAGCCCAAGGCCACACAATGAACATAGTGGTTGTAGCTTCTTCCTTCCATAAAGTTTGACAGAACAAATGGGGCCAGGTAGGTCATTTGTAGCACACCAGAATTTAGGATGATTGGCCTTTCGGAGCTGAAGGAAAAGACTGGAAATAAGGGGAAAGATAAGAAGAAGGTAAGTACAGATGGGATGCTTCTAATTCTATGATACCATCACATACTTAATACCCAAACTAGACAAAGACAACAGAAGAAAGGAAAACCTTAGAGACACATTACCACGCATGAAAATTTAATTCAGCAATGTCTAAGATTATATACTATGACCTAAGAAAATATATTCCAGCAGTGCAATGCGGTTTCAATATTAGATAATCAATTATGTCACGTTGTGATAATAACAACAGAATTAGGAAGAGAGTTACATGATTATATCAATATATACAGAAAAACTCATGGCAAAATCTAACAACCACTTATAAGAAAAACTCTCAGCAGACTATAAAAACAGGGGCGTATCCTCAAACTGGTGAAGAACATTCAAGAAACCTACAGATGATCTCTCAATTTTTTCAATATCAAGGTAAGGATATCTGCCCTCCTCAGTCTCATCTGACATCATACTAGAAGTACTAACCAAAGCAGAAAGACAAGAGAAGAAAATAAAATATATACAGGTTGGGATGGAAGAAACAAAATTGCCTTTGAATAGAGGAAGCATGATTGACATTTCAGGGAATCTCAAAAACTCAACAAGTAAAGTCTTTTTGAATTTAATTAACAGTTACAGTACATTTTCGGGATAAATGGTTAATTTACAAATTTAATCATTTTCTTATATGTTAGCAACGAACTAGTGGAATTTAAAATTTTAAATGTAATGCTACTAACATTAGCACAAAGAAACATTTTAGTATTATTCAAAAAACTACATATCTTTATAGAATAACAAACTTTATAAAAGAAATCAAGGATTATAAAAATATATGGTTATATTTCATTTACACAGTCAGAAAGATTTAATATTGTCAAGTGTCAATTCTTTCCCACCTTGGTTTGTAGATTCAATGAAGAGTAAGCAAGCCTTTGTTTGTTTGTTTTGACTGGCAAACTGATCCCAGAGTTTGTGTGGAGTTCAAAGACCCAAGATGACTAAGTCAATATTGAATGACATGAATGTTTGAGAGCACTCACCATGCAACTCCCAAACTCATATAAAGGCACCATAATCCCGACAGTGGGCATAGTCATCACAACAGCATCTTGACAATGGCATCGCCATCACAGCAGTGAACACGGTCATCACAACAACATCATGACCATGGCATTGCCATCACAGCAGTGAACATGGTCATCACAACAACATCGTGACAATGGCATTGCCATCACAGCAGTGAACATGGTCATCACAACAGTGGGTATAGTCATCATGACAGTGGCATAGCCATCACAGGAGAGTGTGACAGTGGACATCACAATGTCCATCCACATGATGACACTGTCATCATGACAGTGGGTGTCGTCATCATGACAGCATGCACAGTGGGCATGAATATCCTAATAGTGGACATTGTCACAGCAATGGCATATTGTATACAATAAACGTGACAGGGACATTATAATCAAAACAGTGGGAAGAAAATTAGAGAGCCCAGAAACAAAGCCACAGAGATAAAGTATTTTTTTTTCACTAAGGGGTGAAGAGAATTCAATGGAAAAATTAATGTTTTTTTTTTCAACCAATGATGAGATATTGGGGGCTCTGGTGTTTATGTTCAATTTTTCTGTGAGTCTAAAACTGAATGAAGGAGAAAGAAAAAGAGGAGGAGGGTATTATTGATTAAAAGGGAAAATTTAAAAATAGATTCCAAACCAAAAATATAAAGTGAGAAATAGCATTATGTAAACTTTTTTGACAGAAGGGAAGCACATGGACACATAAAATGGAATCTAAATGCATGAAATCAAGTGTAGGAACACCCATTGCTTGCAATAAATTAGAGTTAAAACATAAAATATAGGAAATAAATAGGTAGAAAGAAAAAAGACATATCTACTCAAAATAAAAGAAAAATCTCAACAATCACAATGAGTGTTCTGAACAGTCTTGACATAAACAAAAGCTGATGTATCTCCTTTAAAACACAGCTCTCATTGAGGTGATAGCAGAGGCTGGGCCAAGAGTCTGCCTCACGTATGTCCTGTCCTTCTCACTGAGGTGATAGCAGAGGCTGGGCCAAGAGTCTGTCCCATGTATGTCCTGTCTATCTCATTGAGGTGATAGCAGAGGCTGGCCCAAGAGTCTGTCCCATGTATGTCCTGTCCTTCTCGTTGAGGTGATACTGTAGAGGCTGTTCCAAGAGTCTGTCCCATGTATGTCCTGTCCTTCTATCTCATTGAGGTGATACTGTAGAGGCTGTCCCAAGAGTCTGTCCCATGTATGATCTCTGACAATCAAGGGCAGCAAGCCACTGTACTGGAGTGGAAGCTCCCTACAGCTTTTCCCCAGTCATGTTAGAGTCTTTGAGACTCTAACTGAGACATAGCAGCTCCTTGACAGAAGACTTTGTAGCCTCCATCATTGTGAGCAGACACGTTTCTATTTGTTTGGAATCATGTAGCCTGTGGCATTCTGTTAGCACAAACCATCACATTGGCCTCAGACTCCTTTCCTCTGCTTGCTCCCCCTGGGATTGCCGACTCCATTGGATGAGACGAGTGGCTTTCCCTGTGGTTTCTTACACAAGAAGTTCTCTTCTGTCACTCTCTTCCTATAGAATGCTTTCCCTCTCAGCTTCTCAGGCTCAAACGTTCCTAACCCCAGAAGACTCAGCAAGCTGGCACTGCTGGTTGGAAGAAAAGCAGTAGCTATCCACATTGCCCACCAAAGCCATTTGGCATCACAGCAGTCATGAGATCAGCGTCACAATTGAGTTTGGCCAAATTAAACCAATACATTTAACTACTATAGAAAGGGAATCATAATTAACAGCTATTAACTGTTTAAAGAATTAATTCAAAGTCACTTTAAAAGGATAAATAATTTGAGCGGGGAGAATCAACTTAGTTGTAAAGTGTCATCTTCATAACTGTGAGGTTCTGAGTTCAAATACTCAGAATGCAAGCAAAATGTCAGCTATGTCTGCACAACCCCAGCTCTGGAAAGACAAAGTGCTTCTTGGATTCTTGGTGCTTACTGCCCAGCTTGCCTGGCCTAGGTCCAGACCAATGAGAGACACTGTCTCAAACAAGAGGTGGATGATGCCTGAGGAAGAATACTTAAGGCTGTCTTCTGACCTACACACACACACACACACACACACACACACACACACACACACACACACTACAACATATAATAAACAATAAAATCAAAATCTAAAGATAAATAAAATGTTCTCTCTGCTCTATGTAATGGAATGTGGATATGCAAGCAAACTGAAACTAATTTCTTTAATAAATCAGTGGCATTTAGGATCCCTGATAGCAGCAACGTGGGTTGGCCTTTAGATACCATACATGGATCAGGTTCGTGGCTGGAAGAAATGTAGGCTGGCGGTGTGCCTGCTCAGAATCTGGCTGCCGCACTACATGGCTGGGCTATGGGCCGTAGAAGCAATTTTGCCTCTGTTTTTTCACAACCCAGTGGCTGGGCAGAATTTTATGGCTAATAGCAGAAAAAAAAATCCAGCAACAATACATTCAGAGCAGAGAAATTGAATCATTAGAGCTTGAGGGTGGGGTGGAAACAAAGAGAAAAATGGCAGAGATAAAACCTACCTAGTCATTGAAATATAAGACAATGAAAGAAGATTTTTAGAAGCTAAAGGGGTTGGGAGCGAGTTAGTATCAGAAACAGGAGGAGTTTGGAGGAAATGAGATGTGGGGAGGGAATGTCTGAAAACACAGCTTCCAAGGCTTCAGGAAATGAGAGGATTATATTTTTCAGAAGAACCCCAAATTGCTCAATTACTCTTTGGAGTTAGTACAAGACTAAATTAGAGACATAAAGAGAAGGGAACACAGGAAAACAGCAAATAATTCCTCTAGAAATGGAAACAAACATCTACTTTTGTAAAAAAGGAAGCTGAAAAAGGGAAATGGAAACAAATCCTTAAAGAGAAGAGTTTTCACTTCAAAATATACTTAAAGCAATAAACTCCCTAGTACTTATGAATATACAGCTAATTGAATTCATGAGAAGATACCAGAAACCAGCAATTAAATCCTGAAGAAATTGTATTCTTTTATTTATTATCCTGCTGCATCCACTGGGTTTTATGGCAGCAGGATAATGGACATATTGTGATTGTTATTTTAATTAATCACAATAATGGTAGTAGGTCCTTCTTAATAAGGAATGAGGTTGCTGAAATAAAGGGAACAAGCTATATTCTGTTCATTATTGACCATCAAGAATATCTTCTCATATCAGAAAAAAAGTTAATGTTAAAATGTTTTATCCGACAGAGAAAGCTCATGCTGGATAATCATAATATAACAGCCCACTTCCAAGTTAATGAACATTGTCCCTGAATTGTTCAGAGGCCAGCCCCTGGTGCCAAGCTAATCATGTCAAATCCTCTCAATTATTTGGTACTCTTAGACAAATTAGCTGTTCTTTGTGTCTGTTTCCTCATTAAAACCTGGGGCTGTTAGTGAGACCTGGTTCTATAAGGCTGCCAAGAATATTAGAAGCATAAAATAAGGTGAATCCAGAGAAAAGTAAATTGAAAGGCTAAGGCTGATGGAACAGTAGAGAAAATGTTCATGGCTTCCCCAAGGCAAGAAGCCGCACGCTCACTCTCATCTTCACCAGGAGTTCCTGGTGGCACATGACAAGTTCAGGCTCTGTCCTGTGCCCTGGCAGGTCCATGGATTCAGCTGGACAGTGGTCTGCCAGCCATTGCTCCCGGAGAAGTCAAAGTGAAGGATGAAGCATGGGGGGGGGGGGAGGTGAGCCTTCCTGACTTACTGACTCCAAGTGACAGTAGCATCACAGGGGAGACCATGATGGTGTCACAGTAGGAGGCGGAGCATAGGCCTCTGACAACAGCAAGAATGCACAAAAGTGATGAACCAGCCTGGCCATCTGAGTAGGAAAAGGTTTAGAGAGACAACCTTTAGCCAAAGAATTCCGATTTCACTCACGATCTTCAGGAAACCTCCACAAGCACCCAGGTGTTAGCAGGAGAAGGAGTGGACTCCGAAAGTCTAAGCGATTAGACTTTGAAGAGTCCATGTTAAGTAGAAAATCCAAATCACACTGTTCTTTATATTTTTCATGCAAGCTTATGTGTAGAAGTATTTGCTTGCATGTATGTAAGCCTAGCATATCTGGAGCCCTGGGCTTGATCTCCACCACGGCCGCACTAACCGTAGCTCAGGCCTAAGCAAAATGGCCAGTCCTAGATGTATCATAATACCTGACTTCAAATTCCACTGCCAAGCCAGAGTAACAAAACCAGTGTATACTAGCAGCACAACAGACACCCAGACTTATGGGATAGAATTCAGGGCCCAGAAGTAAATTCATGTGGCTATATACATCTGATTTTTGGCAAAATTTCCAAGTATATGTTAGTGAAAAGACAGACTCTTAAACGGTGTCAGGAGAGCAAGATAGCCACACGTAGCATAATAAAACTAAATCGTTTGTAGTAATAGGAGTGGTGGGGCTGTGTCCCCGGCCGTCTGCTAGCTTATGCCCTGAAATAACAACACACAGATTGTATTAACCTAAACACTGCTTGGCCCTTTAGCTCTAGCCCTTACTGGCTAATTCTGATATCCCGATCAACCCATCTCTAATAATCTGTGAGCACTGGTCTTAGTGAGCACCGGTCTTACCGGGAAGATTCTAGCCTATATCCATCCTGGGTCGGAGCTTCATTGCATATGTCTCAGAGAGCAGAGCTATACCCGCCTCCGCCCAGGAGCCGGGAGCATGGCGTCTCTGCTCCAGAGAGCAGAGCTGTCGAGTCTGAGCTCACTTCCTCTTCCTCCCAGCATTCTGTTCTGTTTACTCCACCACCCACCTATGTTCTAAGCTATGAGCCCAAGCAGTTTGTTTATTACTTATCCAATGAAATCAACAGATTGATATATGACACTCCCACATCAATAGTTCACTCTCTCACACATACTACACAAAAATCGGTTCAAAGTGGATCACAGATCTTAAGGCAAGAACTGGAATTTTGAAACCACTAGAAGAAAATATAGGAAAATACTAAAAGATACAAGCATCCATAAGAGACAAAAGAGCTTTTTGGATAGGACTCTAAATATCCCAGAAAACAATAACAAGAATTAACAAATGGAGCTGGTTAAAATTAAATTACTCTATACAGCAAAAGAAACAAATCAGCAGACTTTAGACAAAGCCAGCAAGACAGGAGGCTTGCCAGCTCCTCACTAGATGAGAATATTATCTAGACTATGCAATAAACACACAAAAAAATTAAGCACCAAAAAAAACCAAACAAACAGCCAATCAATAAGTAGGCAAATGAATTAAACAGACTGTTCTAAAAAGAAGTACAAATGACCAATAAATGTATGGGGAAAAGCCAACATCTTTAGCCATCAGAAAAACACAAATCAAAACTAAATTAAGATTCCATCTCTCTCTTGTCAGGATATTACCAAGGAAACAAATGATAGCAAAAATAAAAAGAAAGAGGAACCCTTACGTGTTGTTGGTGGAAATGCAGATTAGTGCTGTTACTAAGGACATTAGTACAGGGGCTCATCAAAGAGCTAAACCCAGAACTACATACCCAGCTATACCAATCCTGAGTCTATGCCAGAAGGAATGTAAGGTGGCATACCACAGAGATAAGCACACATCCATCTTATCATTGCTGTATTCAAAGAGCTAAATTATGGAATCAGCTGAGATGTCCATCCACAGATGGATGATGTTGGGAGCAGTAAACAAAGCCCCAGGGGACAGTCAGGAGCCAATCAGATGCAGAGTTTATTGGCCTTCATTGCTCCTTCCCCACATAGACTCAGTACACTCCTTGGATGACAGAACCATAAGGAGATGATGTGCTAGTCCCTGAGAGGGGAGAAAAGGACAGAGGTGGAAATACTTTCTGTCCACTTACTGGAACGTCTTGTCTTTGACTAGGTCATCTGAGGTGCCAGCATGTGTGGGACGCCATAATAGTGACAAGACGTCCAAATGGTGGAAACCATGCTGAGCCTGGTGCCACAGGCCTGTAATTCTAGCCACTGGAGGGGGAAGTAGAGAGATCGCATGGTCAGAGCCAACCTGGAAAACTCAGTGAGACCCTAGCTTGGGATAAGGAATAAGAAAAGGCTACGGTGCCACTTACAGTGCCAGCAGAGCCTGCAGGAAGCCAGGCTTCAGCCCTCAGTACTGCAAAAACAAACGTGGAGAGCAGGCCAAAGACCTGCAGGGGCAGTTTTGTGACTCTATGCTTGCACTTGAAAGGACATTGGATTTTAGTGGAATTGAATTTTGTTTGTTTGATATTGGAAACTGGGTCTTTGCTCTAAAGTTCAGGCAGGCTTTGAACTCAGGATACTTCTTTCTCAACCTCCCAAATGCTGGGACTGCTGGCATGTGCCATCATATTCAGCTTAATAGAGATTCTTGATGCTCGATTAAATATCAAAGCAGGAGATTCTGTTTGATTGGGGGGGCAGGGAATGATAGAGATCCATCAATTATCTCATCATTGACAATATTTCCACAATCTGAATTTAAGCTTAGAACAATTGGAATTTTAATGATTAACAATAACCTTTTTCCACCTCTATGTTCATTAATCTTTATTAATCTTCTTATTCATCATAATTTTTTTCATTGTGTGTTTCTTCTTGTTTACCTAATTTTAAAACACATCATAAATGGTAACTGTGGTGGTTTGAAAGGGAATGGTCCCCAAAGGTTGTGGCACTATGGCTTTCTTGGAGTATGTGTGGTCTTGGAGGAAGTGTGTCACTGTAGGGGGCTTTCTTTGTAGAGGTCTGATGTGTGTACAAGTTACAACTAGTGTCTAAAATCACTTCCTGTTGCCTGTCCAGGATATAGAACTCTCAGCTACCTCTCTAGCACCACTACTGCCTGCGTGCCACCATGTCCCACCATAATGATAATGAACTGAACCTCTAAACTGTAAGCCACCCACTAAATGTTTTTCTTTATAAGAGTTGATGTGGTCATGGTGTCTCTTCACAGCAATTGAAACACTGACAAGAATAGTGATGTAGGATCACCTTCTGTATATGTGTTGTTTTTATTAGCTAATGAATAAAGCTGCTTTGGCCTATGGCAGGGCAGAATATAGCCAGACTGGAAGAGCTATGAGAACGAGAGTAGACAGAGTCAAAAAGACGCCAAGTAGCTGCTGAAGGAAAAGGACATGCTAGAAACTTATCTATAGGCCACAGCCTTGTGGCAATACGCAGATTAATAGAAATGGGTTAATTTAAGATGCAAGAATTAGTTAATAAGAAGCCTGAGCTAGTAGGCCAAGCAGTGTTATAATTAATATAGTTTCTGTGTGATTATTTGGATCTGGGTGCTTAGGTAGGCATGGAAAAGAGAACTGAATGCTGGGAGGAAGAAGGCAGTATGGCAGATACCATGGTTCTCCTATTTAAGAAGGATGCTGGTTAGACTCATGCCAGTAAACCAAAGTCAAATGGCGATACACATTAATGGAGATGGGTTAAACTAATATATGAGAGTTAACCAATAATGGGCTGGAGATAATGGGCCAGGCAGTAATTGAATGAATACAATTTCTATGTGGTTATTTCAGGGGTTAAGCTAGCCAGGCAGCAGGACACAGCCCGCTCCTCCTCACAACATGGGTGGATAGAAATGAACATATATGCAGTCTCTATTTACAAGACAGTAATCATTAAAATATATCATTGGACTCTTCTTGGTATTTTTGTTGAACATTTTATGGAAAGAGATGTGGACTTTGCTAGTTTCATTCTCTGGATATTTTATATTTCAGAGTCAAAAGAATATTACTTTAGAAGAATCTATCTCTAGCACTCTCTCTGTGCACATATGTACATGTTTATAGTGTGTACTATGTACACATATGTGTAAAGATGAGAGATCAAAATCAGGTGTCTTCTGCCTTATTTTTTGAGACACTCTTTAACTGAACCCAGAGCTCACAGATTCAGTTAGTGTTGCAGCTTAATATAATAAAATAGTCCCACACTGGCCCAGAATGGAGTATAAGAAAGGTTTATTTATTATTTAGGAGTAGACTCCCAGAAAAGGTGGGGATCAACAGTCCTCTGCTTGGGCCTGGGAAACTGGGACCCAATCCAGCAGCCAAAAAAGGGGCCACACATGCCTTTATATGTGCATATATAGTGCTTGTGACCACACCCAAAGTGGGCCGGTATCTTAAAGGCTATTGGTTGAAGGTGTTCCCACAGCACTTCCCCCCTTTTGTCCAAATAAAAGAGTTCTAAGCCTAATACAAAGCGATATACAATAATAACAAATATCAAGTATAAAAATTAGAATTACAACTAGCATAAACAATATCAAGCAAGGAATATATGCTAAATGTTTTAATAGTTATTCTATCCTAAGGTATCTAAGTCTTATATTAGAAATGGCTTGGCTAAGTCATGAGAAGAAAGTAACTATGACTATCTAGTCTTCAACCACATCAAAGAGCTGAGATGAAGTGCAGTCAAGCAATTTCCAGAAGGTACAAGAAATGACAGAGACAACCTGATACTTGGGCAATAACCCAAAATCTCAATTGCAATATTGGGACAACCAACATTGGCTAAGGCCTAGAGTATCTGACAGATCATTTTCAGAGGCAGAAAAAATTTCAAAACCATCTTACTCTCTCTTGGAAAGGTTTGGCAATCTTTTTGCTTGTATCCTGCTTGTCCAGTCTGGACACCATGCATTTTGTCAGTGGTCAAGGCAGGGGCAATTCTTTGCCCAATGGCCAGTTTTGCCAAAACTAAAACAAGCTCTAAGTATAGTGTCTTTGATGCCCAACATTCTCTCCAGAATATATTGGTGCTGCCAGGAGCAATTGTGTCTCACATCAACAGAATCCTAAGTTATTTAAATGCCACATTCTGCAGTTCTTTGAAGCAACTAAAAATTACCTATCTATGTGGAATACAATCTTTATGCATCTAAATAACCTGATTAGTCTATAATCATATAAGTATGACAAACATGGATTACTATAGAAGTGTAATTCTTAATACCTTAGTTTAAAGACTTGTAGAAGTAGCGGTGGGCTGTGTCCCGCCACCCGGCTAGCTTTACACCCAAAATAATTAAACGGAAACTGTATTCTTTTAAACACTGCTTGGCCCATTAGCTATAGTCTCTTACTGGCTAACTCTCACATCTTGATTAACCCATTTCTAATAATCTGTGTAGCACCATGAGGTGATATCTTACCGGGAAAGGCTCAGCATGTCTGACCTGGTGGCTGACTCCATGGTGGCTCGGTTTGGAGAATCATGGCAACTGCCTCACTTCCTTCTTCCTAGCATTCTGTTCGGTCTACTCCACCTATCTAAATTCTGCCCTATCAGGCCAAGCAGTTTTCTTTATTAATTAACCAATGAAAGCAACAGATAGACAGATGACCCTCCTCCATCAAAGACTGAGGCTTTATATTAAAATATGAAACAATCTTTAAACAGATGGGCATCAAATGAGGACAATGATCTCAAAATGTAAACAATATAAATATCTTGATCAGAGGCAGAGATGTATAGTGCAATATGATAAATAAGCTAGGCTTATTAGCCAGTGATTTCTAGAGATCTATCTGCCTGTCTCCATCTCCCCAACTTCCCAGGTACCAGCTCCTTACATGGGTGTGGTGGGCCTGAACTCAGGTCCTCATCCTTTTACAGCCAGCACTTCACTGACTGATCTGTATCACCAGTCCCAGCTTTATTTTTACAACAAAATCATGGAGAAGGTTTGACAGAAGAGAGACAAGGACCCATTTAGGGAAGCAAGAAAGAAGGTGGAGTAGGAAGGAATTCTGGACACAGACAAGAAGGGAATAGTAGTTAGCTTTTTCCTTTGGCTTCTTAGGGAAAGTCATCAGTGGAGTGGAGGTGAAAGTCCCTCTGAAGGGCTGGTCTCTAGATACTGAGTCCCCTGGCCAAGGGTGCCATCGGAAATGTGGAAGCTCCCATTGACTTAGGGAATTAAAATGTCAAGGGTAGCGAAAGCAGGTTATAAAATGCTGGAGCTTCCCAATTGTTTTACTTTGCCTATGACCATAGAGACCCTCAAAGGACCATTGCTGGGAATGACGGAAGACAGCAGAAATTAGATAAGCAAGCCCCAGTAACAACTACTATTGCAGTTTCTGCCCAAATTAGATTTAACTTAATATTTGAAAAAAATAAAGTTAAGGCTGTATTTCATTTCTGAGTGCAGGAAGCACACATGGGTCATAACAAAAGAATTTCACTAGGAAAGGAAGAAACCAACTCCAGTGCACAGAACAGCCCAAAGCCTATCATTTTGAGTTTGTTTCTTTGGTGTAAAGCTGCAAACAGCTGAGACTGACTAACTCATATTTTGCTTATTATTTTCCCTCCTTCTAGTGGATGGTCTAGGAAGACAAATGTTTAAGAAAGAGAGAAACCCAGGGTCAAACCAACTTGTCACAGAATAAGAAAATTGGCAGGTTTATTGGCAAGTCAGCATTTAAATAATTGGGAGGAAGTCAGTATCAAGAAGTTTAAATACTAGTTATGCTATTGCAGTAGAGACTAGTGACAATCTTACCTTTGTTCTATCTCTGAATAAATAGCCTTGAATTTGTTTTTCTTCCTATCATCTCTCCGTCGGTCTGTCTGTCTATCTATCTATCTATCTATCTATCTATCTATCTATCTATCTATCTATCATCTATCTATCTATCAATCATCTATCTATCTATTGTGCGTGTGTGCGTGCACTCACGTGTGGGTGCACGTACCCACATACACAATGCCATGGTATGTATGTAGAGGTCAGAGGACAACTTCTGTCTTACACCATGCGGGACCCAGGGATCAAGTTCATTCTCTCCCATTTAGTGGCAGTGTGTCACTCACCTTAGCACTCAAGAGGGAAAAATGACCAAGGTAAAGCTGGTTGTGCTTTCAATACCTCCACGTCAGTGTGCTGTGTACCTAAATATAGATTTTATTCTTTTGTTTTGCTTTTTGGAAATATTGGCTTATTTCAATGTGATTAACTACGTAAAAAATTATCTGAATTAAGGATTAATCTTTACTATTGATCATTTTTCTTATATGTCCTAATGAGTTAACACTATTGTACAGTTTATTAGAAAACCACTATTAGAAAATCTCCAGGCAGGATTAGTTTTTGAAAGAGAGACAGTTCTTGGTACCTGAATGTGTTTACAGCAAGTCACTTTGAAAGACAGTTAAATATAATTACTTCTTGTTAAGTCATTTACAAGAAAATAACACCATGACACATTAGTGGGTAAATAAAATACATTTAATTTACATTGGGGGACCACATAGCCCATATTTTTAGTAATAGCCATAGTGTGGGAAAATTTAACAGGTGCATTTTTGTGAGAGGAGGGGGTTTATCAAAGCCCTTGGTTAATGAACACATCTTGGTGAATGCTAAGGTGAAATACCAGACTTTGGTATTTTCTAGGAAAGGCATTTCTAACTAAAGACAGGGTTCCTCTGAGGAGTTAATCTTCTCTGCATTTTTCTGAATTTCTCAGCACCGATGACATCTACATCCTTCTACAAGGCTGCCAGGCTTCTGTCTGAGCTGGTTATACAATAACATCAAAAGTGGTCAACTCATACTTTGAATTTGAGGTCCATATTGTAGGGTTCTCCTCTGCTTGGAGTATAGCCAAAGAGCAGTCTAGCCTTGCTTACCCATCAGCCTTTGCTCCCTCAGCAGAATGTAACCATTATTTGAGAATAATTGGCCCAGGGCAGATCTACTTATAAGTGGATCTGCACAAAAGAGGAACCGATATTTAAAAACAAATAGCAAATAGAAAGAAAATTCTATTAGAATCTTATAACATGTATAGCTAGAGCTATGAAAATGACTACTTTTACATTAAAAATATCAGGCCATAATTGCATTGTTCTGCTTATTTTTAGTATGGAGAAGAATTCAGCTAGAACCATTTTTGAGGAGTGTGATTTTTTTCAATAAAGGTAGCTGAGAGCCCGAGTTGACATTTTTCATATTTGAGTTCCCCAGCAAGTAGAGGAGACTCATTTCTCTTCCTGAATATATTCAGGGATTTCTTCATATTTCACAAGGCCTTTTCTTAACCCTCTTATATTAAAATCATCCTTTCCCAAATATCTCTATCCTTCTCAAATTTCTTGTCTTCAATTGTCAGCTGGGCTAACATTATCTGCCAGTGGCTTCCTCCATCAGTGAAACATGACAACATTCTTATCAAGAACTTTATTAAGTCCTTTATCTCCAGCAGGACATAGCGTTTTTTGTTACAATTGATTTTCACCAAGTCATAGAATATTTAAACCACAAAACTTTCACCAGTTTTCAGATAATCCAAGTTGGTGATGCCAGGAGAACAGGCACAGGAGGAGGCCTCTTGTGTGAACAGGGCCACCTGGTCATTAGAATTCTCCAGCTTCTGATGTCTTTTTTATCTGTTACGACATCATGGGTTTGATAACAAATGGGCAAGTCACGAGAAAAGTTCTAGACAACTAAGAAGTTGACATGAAGGCAGGTAGATGGGGAAGGATATGGATCTAGATGTTAATTTTAAAGAAAAAGAAGGAGGAAGGGGAAAGGGAAGAGAGGGGGAGGGATGGATGACAGGAGGAAGGGAGGAAGAGTGGAGACAGCTCATGGGTTGGCTCAGCAGATAATAGCACCCACTGTGCAAAGCCAATAGGCTCAGTTTGATTATTAGAGCCCACAGTGGATGGTACTACCCAACTCTTGAAAGTCAATCTTGACCTCTACGCATGCCTACCAATAATACATGCACACATCATCTATACTAACATTAGTAATTTTGCTTTGGTTTTTTTTTTTTTTGAGACAGGGTTTCTCTGTGTAACTTGGGTACCTGTCGTGAAACTAGCTCTTATAGACCAGGCTGGCCTTGAACTTTTAGAGATTTGCCTCCCAAGTGCTCAGATTAAAGGCATGTACTGCCACCACCCACCAATGTTAGTAATATTTAAAGCAAGAAAACAAACACCTTTATCCTTCTGTTAAAAATAAATTGAAATCTTCTACCCTTTCCATTTTTAATGCTTTTCCGATTCTCAAGGAACTGCTCCAGCAGGACAGAAAGCTCTTCCTGCAGCACCACTGTGCAGTGACCGCCTGTGCAGCGACAGGCCTGTGGAATGTGCTCTGAGAGGTATTGCCACTATTTTGTTTAATAGTCTCTACTGACGGCCCCTACTGTGGTAATTTTTCTGGAAGGAACATTACTTTCAGGCCAAGGGAAGAAGCAGCCTATAATTCAAAATCTACAAAGTAAAAGTTGATGAATTGGCGACAATCAGCGTTTCTCTCTGGCCCATAACTATGGAGTGAAAGATGATTCTTATTTGTCAAAGACCTTGGGCAGTCAGTTTCGAAGGATATGGTACAACCTATACGTGTAACTAGTGCCTTATAGACACTCTTTGTCAGGAGTAGGTTCTAACTCTGTGCTTCAAAGCTGTGTGGTCTTTAATATATATGTGTGTGTCTATGTGCATGTATGTGATGTGCATGCAGGTGCCTTCAGAGCTCAGAAAAGGGTGTTGAGTCCCCTGGAGCTGGATTCACAGGCATTTGTGAGCCACCTGGTGTGAGCCAGCATAGGTGCTGGGGCTTCTGCTAAAGAATCAAGTGTTTTAATCAATGAGCCATCTCTTCAGCACCGAGCTTTGTAATACTGCGCAAGTTACTTAACTTCATGGTGTTATGTAGCACATAAGCAGGAATAATAATAATGTCTATTAATTACAGTGTTAAAGAAAACTAAATGGGTATCTGTGATAATTGTGACATAGTGACAGCATCTAATGCAAGCGATTCCACAGGTCATGGTGCACCAAAAGATCCCTGGGAATTTCAACGAATCCGTGTACACAAAGGGTATCCACATTTCTTCTGCTGTTGTTCGAGCAACAGTCCCATATATGCCAGGTTGGCATCTACTCACTATGTAGCCAAAGATGATTCAGAACTCCTGATCACGAGTCCATCCCCAGTGACTGAGATGACAGGTATGCACAGTCTTGGGGTTTCTGCTGCTACAATAAACACCATAGCCAAAGGCAATCTGGGGAGGAAAGGCTTTGTTTCAGCTTATATTTCCAGGCAACAGTCCATCACTGAAAAAAATCCAAGAAAAGAGTCTGAAGGCAGGAATTGAAGCAAAGGCCACGGAGCAGTGCTGCTTCCTGGCTTGCTCTATATGGCTTGCTTGGCCTGCTTTCTTATACAACTTATAATCACCCACAGAAGTGTGGTATCCCCCCAAGTGGGCCGCACCCAACCACATCAATCATTAATCAAGACAATGCTCTACAGACTTGCCTATAGGCCGATCTTAATGAGGCCTTTTCTCAATGAAGTTTCTTTCTTTCCAGATATGTCTAGGTCTGTGCCAAGTTGACAAAACCCAGCCAGCTCAAGGGCAGCCACACCTGACTCTCAGACTTCATGCTTAGATAGATGTAAGCTCTTCCTTTCCACTCTATTCTGAATCTTCTTTAAAAACCTGCATTGCTTTACATGGGTTCATAGACTCAGTGGTAGATTTCTGACACAGTTCTCTGTGAGGGTCCTACAGTAATTAAAAGATTAAAGACTGCACACCACAAGGACTGCCTTGGCTGAGACTCTGGCTTCAGCCTTCAATTTCTCTTGTTCAGATTCCTGTGTATTATTGAACAAGCTGCTTAGTCTCTCTTTGATTCAGTTTCTTCCTGTGCAAAATGACAATGACATATCACAGGTTGTTTTGAAGATTAAATAAAATGACCTATATAATTCCAGTGAGTGAGTATTATAATACGACAGCATCTTTTCTCCCTGTGTAACATGTTTACCACCACTGTCATCTTAGTAGATACTAGGATGGCCTGGTAGTCATGGCAAATAGTGAACCAAACAATACAATGATGCTAGGTCTGTGGTACAAGATCCTCACCCTAGATTCAAGTTACATTTTTCTGCCCTCCTCCAGCTGTAACTGATCTTAGGAGATGACAGAGAATATAGAAAGTAGAATGTTAACTAAAAGGGGTACTCTATGATGCAGCTTCTATGATCTCATCATTCAATATGGGGTAGGATTTTGCAGTAATGCAGCTCTTTGGGGGTCACCCTTGCAAATAATGCTACAGCCATCCATGCTCTGGAAAAAAGCTCAATAAACTTATTATTTCACCAATTTGGGCTTTGGTAGAATTGTAGTCTGGTCTGTCATGGTGCCTTATTTTGTGTGAATAGATGCTTTTTATTATATTCATCAGCAAGTTAACAAGGTTGACCTATGACAGGAACTCAGTAAATATTATCTGCTACTATCTATGATTATTTCTCTAAGAAAAATTTAAAGGGCATAATTACTAGTTCAAAGACTGAAATATTCATGAGACTGGATGGTGTGAAATAAACTTTCTGAAAGTTTAGTCACACTTTTTTAAAGATATGATTTTATCATATCACAAGGTGTTCTGTTTAAGCCAGCCAAATGGAATAATGGTTAAGAAAAAATAGCAAAGGGAAAAAGAAAGGTAAGAGCTTGGTGTAGGGCTTATGCCTACACTTCAAGTGCTCAGAAGACAGAGGCAGGGGGATTGCTACTATCTTGTCTTCATAGTGAGTTCCAGGTCAGCCAGGGCTACATAGAAAACTCTGTTTCATAAAATAAAACAAAGGTAAAGTCAAGAATGAAGAAGGAAGAAGGAAGGAAGAAGAAAGGAGCACCTTGAGTGTAGAAAACGGGAGGATAAAAGAGAGATAAAGAAGGTATGAATGAATATAAAAAGTTATACATGTTCATTGTATAACATTCCTGTAGCCTGTAGCTGCAGAAATAAAAATGATGTAGCTATATGCTTATCACACAGAGAGAAATATATATATATACATACATACATATATATATATATACAGAGAAAACCCCACCCAGTGACACAGGGAACTTCCAGACCAATAGATAATCCATACCTTGGGATAAATATTTATCAATGTTGTCTCCTTCACCCCTTGTCGCCCAGTCTTCCCAGCAATGACAAGCCAGCTACCTATTGCAACAGTTACTCTAGATCTAATAATCAGAAGAAAAAGACTTACTCTAAACAATCCGATAATCTCAGTTTTTCCATTGCAAGGGTCAGGTAAATTTTCAGGAAAGTACCAGTAAAGTTGCCTTTTTCACAATGTATCTTGGTGTAGAATTTCTCCAGGTCATGAAGCATTTTGAACTTTTTTTTTATTCTCAAAGGAATCCAGGCTGTCCTGGAATAAAGGAACTATAACTGGAGGGTCTTGACCTCAGTGAAAACTGCAGACAAATACTGCTGGTGTGCAGAGTTTTAAATTTAACATCTGGAAAACTTGTATAAGTCTTTGCTTATGTAATGTATCAGTGAGTGGTGTTTAAGCTTAATACAATTGGCCCTAAAGGGCCACTGGAGATCTATATGCACATACACATAAGCATACTAGGAAATATATACTATATATGAATATTGTACTTATATACATTTCTATGAAGGAAATCAAGAGAAGCTGTAAATCCTTCTGTTGCTTCAGAACCCATCCTCAGCCTGGTCCAATATTCATATCTGAGCCTCATGAATGAAGCGTCATTGGAATGAATTCTGGGCATCCCACAAATTAGAGTGCCATCAGGCAGGATGTGGAGATTTCCACCCCTTGAAAAGATCTTGGGCAACAATGATCTCAATTTTTTATCCCTTCTGCAAAATCTTGGCTGAACAAAACACTCTGCCATATGTAAATGGGCACCCTGTGCTACCAGGCTGTGCTGCAAAATGTGTCATGGGATTATGGAAAATATTTAAGCCCTGACAGTTTCTCTCTTGTCTTCAGTTCTATTTTTCCTAACGCAGCACAACTGCTTCTGTTGTGGAGTT